>NC_089747.1:3445000-3462500 GCF_040412425.1 Macrobrachium rosenbergii | reverse complement strand
CATAAACTGCTGAGAGATTCCAAAAGCCTTTTACGGATTCCAGAAGCTTTTTCAGGGTTCCAGAAGCTGTGGAGGGATTCCAGAAGCTTTCTCAAGATTCCGTAAGCTGTGGAGGGACTCCAGAAGCTGTGGAGGGTTTCCAGAAGTTTTGTCGGGATTCCACAAACTGTTGAAGGATTTCAGGCTTTTCAGGATTCCAAAAACTGTGGAGGGATTCCAGAAGTTTTTTCAGGATTTCAGAAACTCTGGATGGATTCCAAAGCTTTTTCAGGACTCCTGAAGCTGAGGAGGAATTCCAAAAGTTTTTTCAGGACTCCTGAAGCTGAGGAGGGATTCCAAAAGCTTTTTCAGGACTCCTGAAGCTGAGGAGGGATTCCAAAAGCTTTTTCAGGATTCCAAAAACTGTGTATGGATTCCAGAAGCTTTTTCAGGATTTCAGAATCTATTTAAGTATTTCACAAGATCTTTATCGATTCCTGAAGGTTCTTTAAAACTTTCAGAAACTATTTAAGGATTCCAGAGACATTTTCAGGAATCTAGAAGCTCTTAAGGATTCCAGAAGTCTTCCTGAATTCCTGAAAGTCTTTACGGATTCCTGAAGCTTTTTAAAGGTTTCAGAAGCTGTTTATCAATTCCAAAACTTCTCGAACTGTTTAAAAAACTGCTGAGATTTCAGTTTCCGGTCGAAGGTGTAATAATAATAATAAAGATAGAGAGAGAGAGAGAGAGAGAGAGAGTGAGAGAGTTAACATCAGTTTTGTCAAAATACGTTCCTTTTACAAACTGATGTTAACATGAAATGCAAAACACCTGATATTCTCTCTCTCTCTCTCTCTCTCTCGTTCCCTTTACAAGCTGATGTTAACACGAAATGCAAAACACCTGATATTCTCTCTCTCTCTCTTCTCTCTCTCTCTCTCTCTCTCTCTCTCCTCTCTCTCTCTCTCTCTCTCTTCTGCGTCCGTCTGTGCTTGTCCGAAAGCAGGCAGCTGACTACGAATTCATTAAGGGCTGACCTTCAAAGTGTTGTTTACACGAGTACCTGGTTTTTTTTTCGCTGAACCTGTTTCCAGAGACCTTATTAAGAAGACGCTGCTGCTGTTAGCTTAACAGGCCTCACTGTGACTCACAAACTGACGCGTATACAGTATGCGATGGTGTTTACTTTGACGTTTTATGACATTTCGGGCAAATTTTTAAGATTGTGCTACTTACAAAATCATGAAAAATTGGAAAGATTTTAAGAATATGCTACTTACAAAATCATTAAAAATATAAGTCAGAGATTAATTTGATAATGAGAAAGTGCTCCTGGCTGATTAAGGTTTACCGGTATTATTATTATTATTATTATTATTATTATTATTATTATTATTATTATTATTATTATTATTATTATTATTATTATTATCATCATCTTGGAAGAAAACCCTCTTTGAGACAAACTTCGCCAAAAACAGTGGCACTTTGTATGCCGCAATATATTATTATTATTATTATTATTATTATTATTATTATTATTATTATTATTATTATTATTATTTACTCTAAATGAGCAAATATACCAACAAAGAACTAATCTAAAAGCTAATTAACTCCAGAGTAATTCTCCACAGAACACAGCGGTCCTAAGTGCAAAATGCTTCTTCATAAGTCAAATATTCACTCGACAATCTTCGCAGGAAATGCTTCTCACAAGTCGGCAGACTTTTCTGACTCACGGCAGCATCTACTTGTGAATTGCATTATAATACTTGACATACTAATAATATAATGATATAAGATTTCCTTAGAACTACACATTTTTGCTGATGAAATGCGTTAACGCTACATATATGGCGATACAAACATGCCGCGTCTATAATTGGATTATGGTAATGTCGCATTCCACAAGTGTATGAAGAACATGGTGTGATATTTAAAAGAATATATATATATATATATATATATATATATATATATATATATATAAATCATCAACATGCACAATCACGTGTGGAACATGTAATAAATATATTATATATTATAGGATCATATACATTATATATGAGCAAAATCATTTACGATTGGCCATACAAGTCTTGTTAAGATCTTGAACACAATGGTATATTGGATAACGCCCTGCTTATCCCCTTAAGACCTGTTGATCCCCAAGTCATGGATCAGAAATTCTAATCAATCATCTTATCGTAAAATATATATAGAATCATTATAGTAAAACAAATACACACATATACAAAGATAAATTAAAACATTTACGAAACAAAATTGATCTACTGAACACAATAGTCAGTCATTTATGCACCAAAAGTGGACAGAAACAAAATTAGTGACATATGAATTAAAATCTCTAATCAATCATCTTATCGTAAAATTACCGAGAATCATTAAGTACAAAACAAATGCGGGACATATGAAAGAAAATTAAGACATACGAAACAAAATTGGTCATATGAAATAAAAGTCAGGTCATACGAAACAAAAGTAGGACTGAAACAAAATTAGGACATATGAAATAAAAGCAGGGCATAGGAAACAAAAGTAGGACCGAAACAAAATTAGGACATCCGAACCAAAAGTGGGTCATACTAAACAAAAGCAGGACTGAAACAATATTAGAACATATGAAAGAAAAGCAGGACACACCAAACAAAAGCAGCAGGAGACAGGAAACAAAAGTAGGACTGAAACAAAGTTAGGACATACGAAACAAAAGCAGGACACACGAAACAAAATCAGAACATACGAACCAAAAGCATGACATAGGAAAAAAAAAAAAAGAACAATGTAACAAAAGCAGGACAAACGCCTCAAAAGCAGGACACACTACGTACCAGAATCTAAATCAAACAGGTTGAAGACTGCCTTGTGATAACCTTCACCAAACGATTATCTTTGTCAACAAACACGCTAAAACGATGTACGACGGAGCGAGCACGAACACACACACACAAACACTTCAACCTAAACACTTCCAACCGAGCCTGAAGCGCAATGGGGAGGGACAATCAATCGCCTCTTGCTTAACACTGTTAGCTGAACTTTACGCTGACCAGCCGCACGAAAATAAGAGGGGTCTTAATCGATTGCATAAGACGCATTTATCATCTCCTGCAGGATGTCTGTATGATAGACCTCTCGAGTTTTTGTCGGTCAGGAGATGGTGATGTGGCGTGACGGACACATACACACACATACACATAAATACACACATACAATACACACACACACACCTTTGGCAAGACGGGACGTGACATCATTCATAAGACAACACTAAGAATGAGAAAGGCTATGAACACTCAAAGCAACACTGTCACACTGTCTCGTAATGTATCACATGAGCTTAGGGATGAGTTCATTAAAATGCTTAAAATGCAAAAAGAAAATAATAATAAATTTAATAAACACATCCCTTCTCCCATTAGCCCTCACCTCCAAAAAAAACTAACAAATAATAAAATATAGAAAGAATTAAATATACTGCCTGAGAAAAGCTTTGCACAGAGAAAGGCAACAGTCAAAACAAGCAGGTCCATTTTATATACTAAACTCAAGAGAAAACATCGTTTCGGTATGTATAAATAAATAAATAAATAAATTAAATAAATAAATAAATATATACATATACATAAATATATAAATAAAATTACTGAAAAGAAACCTTGCCCAGAGTAAAGCAAATATCAAGAGAAAAAGCTTTATCATTTTGATAAGCATAATTAAAGAATAAATAAACAAATAAACAATTAAATTAGTCAACAAACAAAAACAAAATAGAAACAAACTAATAAATAAGCTGAAAGAGAAGATGCCTGACACAGAATAAAGCAACCGTCAAAAATTAACCGATTCGCTTTACAGCCTAAAAAAAAAATGCAACATCATTTCAACAATGTATATATCCCTTTTCCATCGAGTGACAGACGCAATCTCAAGGACAACACCAACATCGTCATTATCCTCCTCCTCCTCCTCCTCCAGGAGACGCTGACGGCGATGGGAAATCCTCCGGTAATGAACGATGACGCCGACGAACGAAGGTTACCTCATTAGCGGGGCGAAACCCTTGACCTTATTTGTGAGCGACCTTTATCTCCAGCGGAAAAGAGGATGGTTCTCTTGGAGGTGACACTATCAGTCGGGTTTCCAAAGAGCTTCGCGTTATTCTCCCTGAGGAGTGTTGGCTAAGTGTTTAGTAAAGGCGGTGGTGGGAGGTAGGGGGAGGGAGGGGGGACATTAGTGTGTAGAGGATGTCGCTTAGTATACAGAGGTGGAGAGAGTAGTAGCTAGTTCTCAGAAGGCCGTGAGGTCACCCTTAAATCTGTTACAACACTTAAAACTGAACCGCAGGATCTGGTCTAAATTTAAATTGGTCAACCGCAGAAAAACTATTATTATTATTATTATTATTATTATTATTATTATTATTATTATTATTATTATTTACATATTATTCAAAATAAGCAAAACTCCATATGGCGAGCCTAAAAAAGCAGCTTACCCAGAAATATTCTACATAAAATGAAGGTCTATATGTAATAAAAGATAAAAACAAAGAAAAAACAACAATAACTCAGATAAAGTATTATACAAAAATAATACCAGAACATACCATTAATTACAACGAGATATATTCACTAAAGGGGCACCAGAAATATGTCTATATTTAGGGGGGGAAAAATGGGCTTCGATTGTGCTTATTTTCGGATATTTTTGGGGGGGCCACGAATGCCATGAACTTGTCAAGCAATCTTCTGGAGAATCGAATGTCCATATGTGAGAGAGAGAGAGAGAGAGAGAGAGAGAGAGAGAGAGAGGTTAAGTATATCTTAGTTTAACTGGACCACTGAGTTGATTAACAGCTCCTAGGGCCCAAAGGATCAGATTCATTTTACGTGGCTGAGAACCAACTGGTTACCTAGCAACGGGACCTACAGCTTATTGTGGAATCCGAACCACATTATGACGAGAAATGAATTTCTATCACCAGAAATAAATTCCTCTAATTCTCACCTGGCCGGTCGGAGAGTCGAACGCTGGGCCACTAGCGTGCTAGCCGAGAGCTCTACCCACCCCGCCAATGAAGAACAGAGAGAGAGAGAGAGAGAGAGAGAGAGAGAGACAACAAATGAGTACACTAAACTAATGTGAGCGAAAGCAATAATAACAAATAATAATGCAACAACTAAATTCCGCCACTCACGTCACCCAAGTGCTTTCACCTCCCCAAATCTCTACTCACTCCTGGCTCCACTTTTCGCAGACATCATCCAAGTAGGTCTAGGTCTTCCAAACCTCCTGGTGCCCACATGAGAAAAGTTGACACTTGCAAGTGCTATTCTTTTACAGGGGTTGTGTGAGGGCCATGTCGTCACCCTTTCACCATGATCTCGTCTGCATCAAGAATTTCCGCAATTTCCTTCATGGAATCATTTCTAACCTTATCCTGTTATGTGGTACCTACTATTCTTTTTCGGGTTTTATTCACGAAGTATATAGAGAGAGAGAGAGAGAGAGAGAGAGAGAGAGAGAGAGAGAGAGAGAGAGGAGAGGACTTGGCCATATTTGTTAAATAATTGTATTGATTTTTGGAGAGAAAGTATCTGACTGACTGAGAGAAGGTGTCTTTTTTTGTTCAAGAGAGAGAGAGAGAGGGGGGGAGAGAGAAGGTATCTTTCTTGTTCAACCATTGTTCTGTATACTTTTGGAGAGAAAGTACCTGATTGAGAGAGAGAGAGAGAGAGAGAGAGAGAGAGAGAGGCCATTTGTTAAATTTGTTGATTTTTTTGGAGAGAAAGTATCTGACTGACTGAGAGAAGGTGTCTTTTTTGGAGAGAGAAATCTTTCTTGTTCAACCATTGTTCTATACTTTTTTTGAGAGAGAGAGAGAGAGAGAGAGAGAGAGAGAGAGAGAGAGAGAGAGAGAGAGAGAAACGTGAAGCAGTGTTTTGCAATATCCCAAGAAAAATCCGTTTTGTAAACGCCTTCGTATCACTGCCAGTGCTTTCACATCTTCGCAAATAACAGGAAACGAACTTTAAAGTGACTGTACGGTATTGTAACATCCTAAGACCGTTTTTACTACTTAAAGCCCGTGACGTCACTTCACTCTTTCTAGAAACCGCGATAGCTGTGGGAAAATAAGTGCAGGGTGTGTTTCACTCTTGGTGAGTTCATTTTTATATCCGATTTCACGAAGAGGACTTTTGAGGGATTTCGCCTAACCAAAGTCATTAGGTTGTTTAGGTAATATTATGATTTACTCTCTCACTCTCTCTCTCTATATATATATCGGATACTTTCGCTCCAAAAAGTAAAGAAACAATACTTGAAGAACTAAAGCGTCTCTCTCTCTCTCTCTCTCTCTCTCTCTCTCTCTCTCTCTCTCTCTCTCTCTCTCTCTCTCGGATACTTAAGCTCCAAAAATTAAAGTAGCAATACTTGAGGAACTAAAACGTCTCTCTCTCTCTCTCTCTCTCTCTCTCTCTCTCTCTCTGGGATCTCTCTTCTTAAGCTCAAAAATTAAAGAAACAATACTTGAATAACTAAAACTCTCTCTCTCTCTCCTCTCTGGGATACTTTCCCAAAATATTAAAAGAAACAATGCTTGAATAACAAACCTTTCTCTCTCTCTCTCTCTCTCTCTCTCTCTCTCTCTCTGTCAGATACTTTCTCCCAAATATTAATATACTTCAACAAATGGGACTCTCTCTCTCTCTCTCTCTCGTAGAATGAAAAGCAGTCTTTCGAGTGTGGAGGATCACTACTACCACACTATAACTTGACACAATGCATGACTGGAGGGCGACCAAAGTGGATTACTGTATATCACGACCTCGAGCAATAAACACGGGAGATACAGAATAGGAAGCGGAGTGCGATTCTAAAAAATAGGTGGGAGGTATACTGAAGCCATGCCACCATTATGCAGGGAATACTATCAAGTGGTGTGTTTGTATATGTATGTATGTATTTATATACATATGTGTATATATATTCATATATATATATATATAAATAAAATATACATGTGTACATACACACACATATATATACATATATATATTCATTTATTCCCACTATGATAGCAAAAATACCTTGTTCAACAACTCAAAATCAGGTACCCGCTTGGTGCGGGGCCCCGTGGGCGCAAACACACACAACACACACACACACACACACACACACACACACAAATATGTAAATATTTCCACTATACTGTTAATATATACTTCCCAATATCACTAAATACCATGACAAGTCTGAACCCACAAACCAATGTTACCAAATACTATAACAAGTCTGAACCCACAAAATTACATGAATTTGTTAGACACGACGTCAGATTACAATAGTAATTTGTACTTGAAATTTATTTCTGACAAAACCATGACATCAAATTAATGACAAAGATGTAAAAACTGTTATATAGACGAATTAGATAATAACAAATGAGTCACGCACGAACATTCAAATTCAAATTCGAAGAAGTGAAAAAAAAGGGGGGGCAATTCATGGGAATCACTTAAACACTAAATTGAACAAAATTGTTTAAGGGGCGTTGACCAAAGCTAACGGACCGTGAAGGACAACTGTGCATCGCAAAATTAACATATAAATACGTGGCGCATAGTTACACATCTGCAGATTTTCATGCAAGCATGTGGAAGTGTGTGTAATGCCTGGGAGGTGTTTGGACGGCTGAGAGTAAAATAATATTAGAGAGAAATTCCCTTAATATGCAGATGCTAGGGAATGTTATGTTGCAAAGAAGGGTATTTTGTTCTGCGTCCGAGGGTAACGCCTTTTAACTTAAACAAAAAAGGTCAACTAATGAAATACCTTTATAACTATATACATATATATAGACACATTTATATATATATAAATCTATATATATATATATATATATATATATATATATATATATATATATATATATATATATATATATATATATATATATAAATGTATATATATAAACTGTAACTATTATAAATGCAATATATATACATATACATATATATTATATAGTTAGTAATATCATATAAACATAACTAATATATGGAGAGAGAGAGAGAGAGAGAGAGAGAGAGAGAGAGAGAGAGAGAGAGAGTCTTGCCAGAAGACTCTGGGGGAAAGAATTCTCACCTATCAGTCAGGGGTTGCAATAATAAAATTCTGGCAATAACAATGACTCTTCAATGTGACAGACCTCGTGATCATTAGTAAGTCACCTCTTTCACTCACTAAAAATAAATATGGAGGAATACAACAGCTGCCAAGAATCTCTCTCTCTCTCTCTCTCTCTCTCTCTCTACTTAGGTCTAAAGAACGACCTCTCTCTCAAGTGGCAAATGTGTAACTGACTGAAAAAATCAATACTCTCTCTCTCTGTTGCTGTCATTTTCATGCACTTTGTAGTTATCAAAACATTTTATATCACCAATTATCATTCATTTCCTACAGAGTACTTTGACAGTCAGGCTCAAACGTCAATATACCGAATCCCATTTTCTTTCAGATCAATCGTTTTCTATTCCCATTTTCTATACTGACAGAGGTGTCCAGAGCACAGGTACATCAGTGACGTCATGTCACAGGTATATATATCAGTAAAGAGATATACTAAAACTCAATCTGGTTACAAATAAAACTGCATAGAAAACACAGAAGCAAAATGTCACTTTTAAGTAAAACAACAAAGAAAAACAAACACAGAACGGAATAAAAACACGAGACCATCTGTCCTTGGCACCTAAACTTATCGCCAGTGTGATCAAATACGTTGCACCCACTGGGGCAAGAATAGTTTGCCCACTGAAAAATCCAAACAAGAACGCAGTTTGTTTCATTCGTCTCACGAGACTGTTTTGCGCTACGGAATGACGTCTCTTAGTGAACGGCAGATTTGTTCATTTGGGGAATCGTGTGTTTACATAGTGGTTCATAAATGAAAATATGTTGCTGCCTAGAAGGATATTATCATTCTCTCTCTCTCTCTCTCTCTCTCTCTCGTCTCTCTCTCTCTCTGTCTTACACACATTGTGTGTGTGTTTGTAGTTAGTGTGTGTTTTGAATATTATAAGCGCTCTCTCTCTTCTCTCTCTCTCTCTCTCTCTCTCTCTCTCTCTCTCTCCGTCTTACACACACACATTATTTTGCGCTAAACAACCTAAAATTTTTAGTTAGTAACATATTTGGCTACTACCTGAAGGAATATTATAATGCGCTCTCTCTCTCTCTCTCTCTCTCTCTCTCTCTCTCTCTCTCTCTCTCCGTGTGTGTGTGTTTTGATAAAGAACAACCTCTGTAGTAGTACAGATTTGACTGCCGAAATCCTCTCTCTCTCTCTCTCTCTCTCTCTCTCTCTCTCTCTCTCTCTCTCAATGAATCTCACACAATGATCTCCGATAAGGAATGACCTCTCTAGTAAGTGACGAAATTGCTACCGCCTCAAGGAATCTAAGAATATCATTCTATTCTCTCTCTCTCTCTCTCTCTCTCTCTCTCTCTCTCACCCACCGACTTTCACGGCATCACGCTACTACAAAACCAGCCAACATCCAGCGATACCGGGCGAGCCTCGTTCCCCCCACAGGCCCAGACCATATAAGGCGAAGCACAAGATGCAAATTGCTGCCCATCTCGCACACATGTCATAAAGGTACCTAAGGACACACAAAAAATATTTGGGGATGGTGCACAGTTGACGCACTTGACGAATGGGTTGTCTTGTGCCTTAATGTGTGTATGTATGTATGTATGTATGTATGTATGTATGTATGTATGTATGTACATGTATGTATATATATAAATATATATATATATATATAATAATAAATGTATGTATGTATATATATATATATATATATATATATATATATATATATATATATATATATATATATATATAGGCTAACTGCCAACGATACATGTGAAGATCTAATGAGAGAGAGAGAGAGAGAGAGAGAGAGAGAGAGAGAGAGAGAGGAGAGAGAGAGAGAGAGAGATACCATAACAACTGATATAAATATTCCTCAGCAGATATATAGAAAAAAATAAATAAAGTATAGCTTGCATGAATATGGCAAAATTCTCTCTCTCTCTCTCTCTCTCTCTCTCTCTCTCTCATATAGTATATAAATACCTTACACGAAAACAATTAATCGTCTACACATTACAGAGAGAGAGAGAGAGAGAGAGAGAGAGAGAGAGAGAGAGAGAGAGAGAGAGAGTGCCTATCCTGAAGTAACAAAAATTCCAGGACTCGAGTAGAACAGATCTGCGCAGGCGTGTCAAGTCCGAATCCCGTAGGATGTGCGTAGGAGCTGGGTCCTTCGCCATGACATTTGTCGGTACTGTGTGGGCTGAGGTGAAGGCGGCCTATGCGAGTCTACGCCCACGCCCACAAAAGTACACCGGTGGCTTTTCTCATAGGCTACGCCCCTCAGGAAAGGGAAATCACGCACATATGTCGAGAATACTTGGTATTTTGTATTTCGAGAAATAAGAGAGAGAGAGAGAGAGAGAGAGAGAGAGAGAGAGAGAGAGAGAGAGAGAGAGAGAGTAGGAAAAAGAGGGAGCAAATGGCATAGCAAAAAGAGAGAGAAAGAGAGTTAATTCCTCTATCAACTATGACTGACAAGGCTAGGAGATACCTGACTATTCTGCGTACATCAAAACCCAAAATCTTTACAAACATAAACTAAATAACGATAGGAACCTTCACCTCAATGACCAAAAAAAAAAAAAATCTAATTTACATCTCGACTTTACGATAGGAACCTTCACCTCAATTGCAAAAAAAAAATTTAATATCTAATTTACATCTCGAGTTTGTCATTAGCGTCTAAAGTTGGCACGCTATGCGAACAAGTTTCTTTTCAGTCCCTTGACGTCAAACTTTGACACAATCAGGAAATATTATTTTTCACACTTGTATACACTAGCAGTTGCTCACGTTTGTTACAGTGACGACGAGCAAGAGAGAAATATCTTGATTTCTTTCACAAATTTAAGCAGCTCTGTGGCGCCAGTTCGTGGGAATATATCAATCAATTTTTGCTAAAAGAGGCCCTTAAGGACACCTACCAATTTGGGAATAAGTCATAGGTATTGGTTAAAATTCTTTTGTCCTACCAGGAATCCCACCAACTGAAACATTTCTCTCTCTCTCTCTCTCTCTCTCTCTCTCTCTCTCTCTCTCTCTCTCTCTCTCTCTCTCTTCAGAGAATCTTGATTACGTAGAACGAAATCCTCCTTACAGTAAATTACATAAATCATGCCGAACATTTTAGGGCAGGCTAACACGTGCAGATGTTGAGAGAACTTAAGTCGACTGCCTATTCTCAGTTTCTCTGAACTACATAATCCTCAAGTGTTACAGGGAACTCAATGTTACCATTTTTCCAACTATACAATATATATACACATGTATATATACATATACATACATATATACTATATATATATATATACAATTTCATTTACTTTTTACTCTTATTTTAGCCAAGTTCTTTTATGAATACATTAAAATAAATCTACAAGATATAAAAATAGGTGCATTTATATATATATATATATATATATATATATATATATATATATATATATATATATATATATACATACATATATGTATAATATAATATATATATATATATATATATACATATATATATATATAATATATATACATATATATATATATAATATACAGTACATATATATATATACACACATATATATATATATAGAGAGAGAAAGAGAGAGAGACCTGCAATATTTAACTTCAAGTACAGTTAGTCCAAGTATAATATGCAAACTAGAGGTTAATTAACTCTCTCTCTCTCTCTCTCTCTCTCTCTCTCTCTCTCTCTCTCTCTCTCCCAGAGCATTTATGACACATCAACTGGTGTGATGTATTTCGAATGTGTGGGCATTAAGGAGCACCAAGTTTACTACCAACAATAAGAGGCAGTAAAAAGGTACCTAGTCGTCTGGGAACTGAATGATGACCGTGTGTGTGAGAGTGTGAGAGAGAGAGAGAGAGAAGAAGAGAGAGAGAGAGAGAGAGAGAGAGAGAGAGAGAGACTACATATGCAGAATGCGTTATCAGCCACGCCTCAACTGCCTAAGAGACGAGATCGATCCCAGGGGGGAAGTAAAACAGTTTGCCTAAGAGACGAGATCGATCCCAGGGGGGGTGTAGGACAGTTGACGTCCTTTTCCTGAAAAGACCTACTCTCTCTCTCTCTCTCTCTCTCTCTCTACTCTCTCTCTATATATATATATATATATATGTATATATATATATATATATATATATATATATATATATATATATATATATGACAAGATCTCTCTCTCTCTCTCTCTCTCTCTCTCTCTCTCTCTCTCTCTCTCTCATTCTATGCTTGGACAAACAGTACTTAAAACTATATATTCCAAATCTCTCTCTCTATATATATATATTAGAGAGAGAGAAGAGAGAGAGAGAGAGAGAGAGAGAGAGAGAGAGAGAGAGAGCCTGCACGATGAAATTTGCAGGATGTAATAATCGCTTCCCACAATAAGCCAAAGCGACGCCCACAACCCCACCCCCACCCCACCCATCCCCTATTATCCTTCTCTCTCCCCCTCCCCAACCCCCCGTGGTCCTGCCTGCAGACTAAAACCACAACATAATTACAACAGAAGCAGCCGAAAAGTGATTCGCCCTTGTAAACAACCCCTCTGTCTCTCCTTGTTATGGTCGTGTTATTCATGAGCTGAAAATTGTTCTCCGAGAAAATGTTCTCTGAGAGAAAATGTTCTTTAGGAAAATGTTCTTTGGGAAAATGTTCTCTGAGAAAATGTTCTCCTCTGAGAAAATGTTCGTTGGGAAAATGTTCTCTGAGGAATATGTCCTCTGAGACAATGTTCTCAAAATGTTCTCTCACAAAATGTTCTCAAGCCGTTCTGAGAAAATGTTCGTCTCTGGAGAAATGTTCCCCGAGAAAATGTTTTTTTGTGAATATGTTCTTTGAGAAAATATTCTCTGGGAATATGTTATCTGAGAAAATGTCCTCTCAGAAAATGTTCTCTGAAAAAATGTTCTGTGAAAAAAATGTTTCCCTGTGAAATGTTCTCTGAGCAAATGTTCTCCTCTAAGACAAAGTTCTCCTCTGAGAATGGGTTCTCCTCCCGAGCATGCAATTATTATGAGTCTGTTATTTACTTGTTCTCGTCAGTCTGTTATTTTGTTATTCTGGCGAGTCTATTATTTAATTATTCTTAGGAAGATGGAGGAAAGAAGCATTCGTGCCAGCTTGTCAGGCGACGTTCATATATATTAATATTTTAAGTTTCTGCTTCACGGTTTATTTTATAACCTCTGAATTACAACTGTTATTAAAAAAAATTGCAGACATATGCTTAACGGGCAGCCGAAATCCTATGTATTTACAAAGTCAAATAAATTGCCGTGTGAATGGCCACTTATCCCTCCAAAACTGTAATTTTACGAAGTTTTTCCAAGTCTTCTGAAAAGAAATATCATGTTCTCGCTTTTTCCATTTGCTTTGCAAGTGGTTCGCTGAAAAACTTCATATTGACGAAGCATCACACGAATATCAATAGATTTCAAACCTCACTGATCTTATACACATGGAATGTCCTACATTATTCAGGCAAAGGAAGCAAAAATAAGAGACTATTTCGCCCACATGAACCAAATTTATGACCTCGAAATACCAGCTACAGTTACGGGAGGTCACGAAATATCTTGTGCATTCTCATAAGGTCGAAAATTAAGACCCAAAATCTTACCCTAGAGATATTTTCTTGTCTTGTTACAGCAAGCAACATAAGCCGAGAAGTGGTATTTGAAGTGGTGCTTGGTCCACTGAGTAATGACTGACTCACCACATCCGTTGAGGATGTATGTGAGTATGTGAACACAAACAGGTTCAATACTCATCAGTAGATTCAAGTTCTGAACGCGTGAAGTTCACAACAGCTTTCCGAAGCATTTTTAAAGATCCAGTTAACAGGCAAAGTGATGTACGAATCGAAAATAATACTCAATTATATTCCTGATGAACCGAATCATTCAGTGATTATAAATAAGTGAATATTCCAAAAAAAAATAAAATAAAAAAATAAATAAAACAAAAGAGCAAAAAGACACTATATATATGTGTGTATATATATTACATATAATGTAAATATATATATATATATATATATATATATATATATATATGATATATATATATATATTATATACAATTTATATATATATATATAAATATAGATTTTACCTTTCTTAAAATTTTTATTATATATATAAATATATATATATATATATATATATATATATATATATATTTTTATAGGGAGACAATTGATAACAGTTAGCTTTTACAACAATAGATATATATATATATATATATATATTTTAATATATAATTATTATGTCCTAAAAATGAACCTTTACAATTGCAAAAATCATAAACAGATTTTAACATAAAAACGTTACTTGATAAAAACAAAAACCAGTCTCTTTCCAGATAACCATCAATTTTTTAGCAAGCAGTCAACAATAGATATAATGTCCAAAAATTTAGCTTTGCAACAATAAATATGTTAAAAAATTTAGCGATGCAGCAATCAATATAATATCCAACAATTTAGCTTTACAGCAGTCAATATAATATCCAACAATGTAGCTTTACAACAATAAACATGTCCAAAAATTGGCTTTACAACAATAAATATAATAATAGAAAGTCAAAATTCTAGCCCCGTGAATGTCAAATCAAGACAGCATTCATTTCTCACGAAGCGTGAAACCAACATATCCGGATTATTATGGATCCTACAATTCATATTTTCAAATTAAATGTTTTGTGAACCAATCTTTTTCTTAGTTATAACTCCTTCCTTCGAGTCTGGGCAACAAGAGGGTATTGAATTGAATTGAACTGAATATAGAATTTAGGCCAAAGGCCAAGCACTGGGTCCTATGAGGTCATTCAGCGCTGAAACGGAAATTGACAGTAAAAGGTTTGAAAGGTGTAACAGGAGGAAAGCTTCGCAACTGCACTATGAAAGGAGGTACAGTAAAAGAACGAAAGGGATTGCAGCTAGGGGCCGAGGGCACGCTGTAAAGAATCTTAAGTAATGCCTGCAGTGCACCACATGAGGTGCACTGACGGCACTACGCCGTTACGAAGGACAAAAGGGTATTAGACTGTCAACCCCACTGGCCTTAGCACTTTAAAAATACTTTACTTCAGGCCTGGGCTAGAAAAGGGTATTAGGATACCCACCCCACCGGCCTTAGCTCTTGACAGACTTGGAGTTTGAATAGAATGGGTAGTCTCTCACCTCTCTCTCTCTCTCTCTCTCTCTCTCTCTCTCTCTCTCTCTCTCTCCATTCTTACGCCTACCCAGATAAATATCATAAAAAGTGACAACAACAATGACAGTACTGAAAGAGCGCTAAAAGCAGACATGACGTACGCGCGCGCCCTACACAGGACACAAGGTCAAAAACGGGCGCCGGTCTCTCGCTCTCTCTCTCTCTCTCTCTCTCTCTCACAAGGACCACACGCCGGATGTTGCGAGACTTGGATGGTGATGACGGAGAAGAGAGAGAGGAGTCATCCTCACTCGGTGAGAGTCGGGATGAGAATGACGTCACGTTAGGGTTGAGAAGTTTGAAAAAAGAAGTTTAATTCCAGGGTCTTCTTCTTCTTCTTTCTTCTTCTTCTTATTTTCTTTCGAAGTGAAAATGGTTTCTTCCTCCTCCTCCTCCTTATTCTTCTTCCTCTTTTCGAAGTGATATTGGCTTCCTCCTCCTCCTCCTCCTCGGAAAGGAATTGAAAGTTTCATAATAATAATAATAATAATAATAATAATAATAATAATAATAATAATGACAGGAGTTACGTCATTTAGTCTTATCAGCCTTGGCACAATATATGTACTACAGTTTCAATCTCTCTCTCTCTCTCTCTCTCTCTCTCTCTCTCTCTCTCTCTCTCTCTCTCTCTCTCTCTCTCTCTCGCTGTTTACTGGAGGTAGCGAAGTGATCTCATCATTTTAATCACGTGTCTTTAGGAAGGACAAGAATGAGATAACTTGTTTATTCTAGTCGTCGGTGTGACGTATATTTTTGGCTATTAATTTTGTTTACTATTACTAATATACTTATTACGCGGGCAGAAACCTTATTATTATTATTATTATTATTATTATTATTATTATTATTACAATGGACCTGTTACTACTAATATAGATTTATTTGTCCATTCCCTGACCTTCGCCCACAATCACTGTTGTTATTATTATTATTATTATTATTATTATTATTATTATTATTATTATTATTCCAAATGGACAAACATTCATAAATGTAACAAGCCAGAATAACACTACACCTGGATACAGAAACTATATATAAATATGCAAATGAAAATATACTACAAAAATAATATAATACTAATGAAAAATTAATCTACAGTGAAAAAAAAATTCCTGGCCACAAAATCCTATTAATATTACCTATTACATCCTATTACATTAAATATACTATTAAAAAAACAGCAGTTAAACCAACAAAATTCTTATTAATACTAAATCGACATCTAGTTCAAAGTGAACCCACAAGGTCCACAACAGGATATGACGTCAGATGCCCCCAAAACATAACAGTAAACAGGACGATCTTTTTTAAACCACCATAAAACTTTTATGCATTCATTAAAACCTATATCCACTTCTTAATTGAAGATTATATAAAAGCCTTTCTAATATATAAATAGCACTACTCTTACCTCCAAATTTAAAGGCTTGTTTTACAGGTATTTCTTTGGCCACTGATCACAAGAACGTCATGATTTTATGCCTTCCTCCACCTTTTAATCCCTTCTTAATTGAAGACTAAATAGAAGCCTTTCTAAAATACAAATAACATAGTTTTAACCTCAAAATTTAAATGTTCATTTTACAGGTATTTCTTTGGCCACTGATCACAAGAACTTTGTGATTTTATGCCTTCCTCCACTTTTCAACCACTTCTTAATTGAAGACTAAATAAAAGCCTTTCTAATACACAAAAAACATAGCTTTAACCTCAAAATTTAGTTTTATTTTACAGGTATTTCTTTGGTCACTACTCTCGAGGTCTTAGTGAATTTGTGCCTTCTTCATTTTCTCTTGGCCTCGTTGTACACAGCATATTGCTTAATTTCACAGATTTTATGGAAATCACGCACTTAAGGGTCAAACTATTTGAGCAGTGGCTCATACCATTCAATGCGGAATGTGGAATTTTCCACTTTCTTCTTTACTTCTTGAATAGTGTCACATATATACAATATATATATACATTAATATACATACATTTTGTATATACACATGAAATTTTTAATATATATATATATATATATAATTTGTTTGTTACTTTCTTCTCTACTCTCCTTACTCTTTTGCAAAATATTGGTTTTTT
>NC_089747.1:3430000-3435000 GCF_040412425.1 Macrobrachium rosenbergii | reverse complement strand
CTGAAACAGCCCGAAAACAGATTGGAGTAGACTGAAACAGACTGGAATAGACTGGAAACAAACTGGAGTAGACTGAAACGGTCTGAAAAGAGTGTAGACTGAAACAACCTAAAAAGAGACTGGAGTAGACTGACATAGACTGAAAGAAGATTGGAGTAGACTGAAAAAGCGTGAAAACAAGACTGGAGTAGACTGAAACATCCTGAAAACAGGTTGGAGTAGACTGAAATAGACTAGATTGGACTGAAACAGTCTGGAAACAGATTGGAGTAGACTGAAACAGACTGAAAACAGACCAGTAGATTGAAACAAACTAAAAACGGACTAGAGTACACTGAAACAGACGAGCAGACTGAAACAGCCTGAAAACAAACTGGAGTAGACTAAGATAGACTGAAAACAGATCGTCATGTACGTCTAGAACCTGAAAAGGAGTTCCTCTCAGAACGTTGGTGTCCAAACTGTGAAATTTATAATAAATAAATGAAGCAAAAATATCAAAGAATAACTTAATGACCACTTGACAGCCATCTGCCAAACCCACAATTTTCCCTCGGAAACTGAATCCCCACTCTTTTATGACCTACTCTGGGCATGACCCACTAATACCAAATCACATCACTTTTAAGGAGGAATTCAGACGTGGGCATGAATGCCCAGAAAATCACACTGACCCACTAATACCAAATCACATAACTTTTAAAACAGGAATTCAGACGAAGCCATACCCACGAATTTTCCCTCGGAAACTACACAGCCACTGTTATGACCCACTCTGGCATGACCTAATAATACCAAACCATACACCTTCTACCAGGAATTCAGACGGGGGCATGAATAACGGGAGAAATCACACGCCATATGGCCCAAATGCCCACCAAACAGCGTCGCGCATTGACGGGCGTGGGTACTACTCATTCTGTACTCATGCGTTTAAAAATAGGGGGCACTTGCGTGCCTGACATTAATGCCCACAAAACGGGGAACACATGATCTTACCTGTACAGCAGCCATGCTGCGGTAGACGGACGGTATTCCTTGTACAGCGGTGTTCGCACTAGTTCCTTCACAGCTGTAACTCAGCGTTTTAGGGGGAAGGAAGCCGATGAATTCCGATAACGAGACAGCGCGATAAAAGATAAGGGAGTTATTATTATTGCTTCTGGTTCTCCTTCTGCGCAAGCGCTGTGCTAACCACGACACTGGGACACACACACACCACCCAACTTGGTATCAGTATCAACACTGTCAGAGCCTCAGAGACTCACAGGGAGGGAGAGAGAGAGAGAGAGAGAGGGAGAGTGAGAGGCTCGTCGTCGCCACCACACTACTACGTTCGCTCTCCACCACCAGACCAGCTGTGCTGGGGTTGCTGTTATTCTGCTGTTCTGCGGCTGTTTTGCTGCTGTTGCCCCTCGCTCAAGGGGAGGAAGTTAATCGACTGACACACCCGATGAAGTCTGCATGCACTGTGCATGAATGCGAAAGCACAGGATCTCAGGAGGGTGCAGATTTCGCAGGGCGGTGGCGAAAGAGGCGTTCCGTCTGGCGGTACGACTTTGCAACGATAGATATGAAAAAATTAGACCAAGTTAAAAAAAAAATATATCGTTCAGCATCATCATCATCATCATCACCAACAACAACAGCCAGATTCAAGAGCGAACCAGGACTCACAAACACACACACACACATACGCACAAACACACACAAACCTACAACCCCTTTCACCCAGCCCAAACTCTTCCCTTTTAAAATACACACACACACATGGTTACACCTGCTCGGTTGAAGGGCAAAATACCCATGCCCAAACGACTCGAGAGGCCATAAAAGACCCAAGGCTTACGGAAATTTCGAGATAATGGCTGCATTTGGGTGTTCAAGCCTTCTGAATTTGTAAATATGAAACATGGCCCTAATACACTATGCCCTATGCCCCCACCCCTACCTACTGGAACCCCGACCCAGCTGGGAAGCCGGTGCCCAACTGCCAAACGTAAGAGGCATGACTTAGCTCTGAGAGAGAGAGAGAGAGAGAGAGAGAGAGAGAGAGAGAGAGAGAGAGGGCAGGGTTGGTTTTGACTGAAGATTACGATACAATATATAAAGAGAGAGAGAGAGAGAGAGAGAGAGAGAGAGAGAGAGAGAGAGAGAGAGAGGGACAGGGCTGGTTCTGACTGAAGATTATGATACAATATACAAGGGTTGGTTTTATTTGCTAAAGAGAGAGAGAGAGAGAGAGAGAGAGGGGGTTTGAGGTACATAGAGAGAGAGAGAGAGAGAGAGAGAGAGAGAGAGAGAGAGAGAGAGAGAGACTGAAGATTAGAGAGAGAGGGGCAGGGTTGGTTTTGGACTGAAGATAAATGAGGACGAGAAAGGGAAAAATTGACTAAAGACGACACAGGAAAGAAAATTAGAACGGAAAGTGGAAAGGAAAAGAAGGCAAGCGAGTCATGAAAGAGAAAGTTAGAGAAAGGAACAGGAAGCAATGAGAGGTAATGAAAGTTAAAAGAGGAAATAATTTCAGATATATTTACAGAGAAACCAGCGAATGTAGTACTTACTGATAACTGGCCCGAAGGCAATGTATTTTTGGGGAAAATTAACCAGTTACAATGGCACAGTGAAAGTATAACAATGTATACTGCGTGTACGTGTGTATGTGTGCGTATGTGTATGTATATGTATATATGTATTTATATATATTTATACATATGTATATATATATATATATATAATATATATATATATATATATATATATATATATATATATATATATATATAGAGAGAGAGAGAGAGAGAGAGAGAGAGAGAGAGAGAGAGAGAGAGAGAGAGAGAGAATGTGCGTATGTCCGAACGCGCGAGAGTAAACAGATATAGGAAATATTTAAGAAATAAATTAAAATCGTGTTCATATTTTGGCCACGTGTGCATTTGTGTGTATTTATAGTTTAAACACGTAACAGCACTATTTATATAGCACATGTAAATATGTAAAGGGTTATTAAATATTTTTATGGATAAAAACAATAAAAGTTACTGAATTAAGACAGAACTTGAATGCGCGTTTGCGAGAGAAGGGAACCTACATTTGATACCGCCTTGATAAACAATTGTGATACGTTACATTTCTGAGGTTGCCTGGCTACAGTAAAAGATATTCTCTCTCTCTCTCTCTCTAAGTATCCCAAACAAGCCCACAAGAGGAGATTCTCAGTATGTGTCCACAGTTGCTACCTCCATCTAACAAGACACCAGGTCAAGATAAGAACTTCAACTACTTTCTCACTAAGAAGTGGATTTCCTTAATGAGTATTTCACTTCTTCGTTAGAGGCAAGACTGAAAAAAAATCCTATAGAGCAAAAAACTAGCTGACGCCATTCCAGGCATGTGAAATCGGCTGCAATTACCCACAGCTCTGAACAGGACGGTATGAAAATAGGCCTAATCTTCTCTGTAGTTCTGTTGCACTTGACTGGCTGTACAGCTAAAAACCTTTGTCTTAGGAATATCAGGCTGAACATTTAAGCTACAGTTGGTAAAAATTAAGCGAGTATACGCAGGTCTTTCGTTTCTGGGACCATATTCTGCACAAAAACATATGAAGTTCAGGAAACAAGGGTTTAATATTGATATGAAGTTTTATTATCATTAACCACCCGGATACTAAGTTAAACCTACTGACATCAATAATATTGATGAGCAAAGTCAGCTCAAGACAGGAGTCCTGAAAACCTGTGCTGGCAAGTCCAGGATTGTTCAAATGACACATCATAGCTACAGACAGTCTGTACGAGCAAAGAACCCGTCTTGGCAAAAGGCTAACTTAATCTAACACCAATGACAAAGTTATTTTTGATAGTGATTTCAGATTCAGCCCAGCATAACATGAATATACATATCTATGATATCAGTGACTCAAGGGTATATCAGCTGGTCACACCGATTTTCAAACAAATTATTCTTAATATATATTATAACCACTCTAATATTTCCTTTAGGGCTCTCTCCAAGGTGGACCCTGATTTCGTTTTAGGTTAATGGAATTTCTCGTTGACGGTCGCAGGCCTTAGGGGTACACGGTGGGGAAAAAGTTCAAAATCCCTGTTCTGGACACGCAAACCCATTTATGTCAGTAGAAATCCAATACATCCGTCAATATTTCGCAGGCTATTTTACAATGGTAAATGGAATTTCTTGTTCTTCTCGAGTACAGAAGTGAAGCTGCCTCGTCGACCTTCATTTTTCGCAACAGGTTTAATATCAACCAATCAAACAATCAGTCTTATGAGATTAAGCAAATTGACGACAGGCTAATATAGGGAAACAGTGCTTGAGACAGCTTTCATATTCATCAACAAACATACGAGAATGCTGTTGCAAACACTAGCTAAAAAAAAAGTTTCTGTTATTGGATTAAACGGGGAGTTTTCACCACTATTTAATATAAAACTACTGTGTTACTTGCTAGCAATAGGCATTGCGAAACCGTTTTGTGTGTGTGTGTGTGTGAAAACAGAGTATTCAAGTCCCTAAAAGACGTATCTGACCATAAAATCCCCTAAATTATATTCAGCAAATTAAAATATAGTAATATTACTGTCAATTGTCAAAAAATGACATGTTTTTTAGGTGTTCCTTGAATAAATACAATCAATTGCTCTCAGGTACAATCCCTATTTATTCTGGGAAAGGTGAACCTTTCAGAATGGCACTTTGTGAGTTTCTCTCTCTCTCTCTCTCTCTCTCTTATCCTGAAATCTTCCCAGTTCCGGTGGGCGGACTGTCGGTTCCATCTCTCTCTCTCTCTCTCTCTCTCTCTCTCTCTCTCTCTCTCTCTTTTATTCTGAAATCTTCCCAATTCCGGCAAGCGGACTATCGGTTCCATTTCTCTCTCTCTTTCTCTCTCTCTCTCTCTCTCTCTCTCTCTCTCTCTCTCTCTCTCTCTCTCTCCTTTTCTCCTCCCTTTATCTACTTCCCTTCAAAAGCTTTGA
>NC_089747.1:3420000-3425000 GCF_040412425.1 Macrobrachium rosenbergii | reverse complement strand
GAGCCAATATAAATATCCTGGATAACACACCAGCATCTGCAGCTAAAATAAAATAAGTTTTATTTTCAAGACATCATTCTTACAAATATTCCTTACTCTGAAGAACCGCTGTTAAATATCCCAAAAAATACCAATTTTGACACACTGGGGCCCCTTCTTCAACTTCTCTTCGTGGTCCTCTTGAAAATTTCGGGTGTCCTTCACTGCATTTTGGTATGCAAATTCAACTCTTAGCCTGCCAGAACGACAAAAACACCAAAACTAAAGAATGTCTCGCCACTACAGCCAAAGATGCGACAGAAAAGAACAGGCAGATCTTTCTTTTCATAACACCAGGTGCCAAGGGTACCTCACGCTTCTCTTCTCACAGTGAGAAGAAAATACCCCAATGCTCAGTTGGGATACGAGGATTCGAGTGCCATTTGGAGGACAATCTACTTTTAAGTTTATTACTCGACATAAATAATATATTAGGTATAAACATATTCATTTGGTTATTTACTTGTTTATTGAATTATATTTTCTTTTCCATAATAGCAGAATAGAATACAATACAGAATTTAGGCCAAAGGCCTAGCGCTGGGACCTTTGAGGTCATTCAGTGCTGAAACGGAAACTGACAGTACGAAGGTCTGAAAGGTGTAACAGGAGGATAACCTCGCAGCTGCACCATGAAGCAATTGTTAGAGAGGGTGGAAAGTCAGATGGAAGAAAGAATAGGAACGGAGGAACAGTAAAAAGGAGCGAAAGAGGCTGCAGCTAGGGGCCGAAGGGACTCCGCAAAGGCCCTTAAGAAATGCCTACAGTGCACCATGTGAGGTGCACTGACGGCGCTGCCCACCCACCTACGGGGCTCCAGAATAGTGTTTACTTGTTTCATATATTTACGTTAATAACAATTATCTTATCACATGTCTGAAGCTTCCTTCAAACGCGATGATATACAACGATATGACATTCGTAAAAAATATGAAAATTTTATACATTTGAGAACTTACTGATATGTTTCTCAGCAACCACAATTCACAGCACCTATATTGGTAAACCTGTGCATCTGGAAACCATACTCCTAATTTCCTGTTACTTATCACTCGGACAACCTTATGAATGAACAGTAAACTACTGTACACATTTTCTGTCAATTTTATGAATGATGAAAGGAAAGCGCAAGGTTCATGTGGATTTTCTGACGAATTACATATAACAAAATATAAAGAAAGAAAATTATACATAAACAGAAAAATATCTCTAAAACACAATGAACTCCTTCTCGATTAGCAAACTTAGTATTACCCTAAGGTACATTTCATTCGATTTTTTTTTTTTTTGACAGTTTCCAACCATTTAACCAAATGCCTCTCAGAACGCCCTTGAAAAAAAAATATGCCTTCAGAAACTTAAACCAACTAGATTCAGTGCGGCAACTTGGATCTAAGTATTCGAGTTTCCCAAAAGTTGTTTATGAGTACAAATATATTTAAAAAATAAATCTATATAGAGAGCTTTCGGTTTCTATAATAATAATAATAATAATAATAATAATAATAATAATAATAATAATAATAAATTACTCATAGATACTCACAGCAGCATGAGTCTTGCAATGGAGAAACAATAATAATAATAATAATAATAATAATAATAATAATAATAATAATAATAATAATAATAATAATAATTAAAAAGTGCTCAACAGCTACTCATAGTAGCATGACCCTTGCAATGGAGAAACAAATCCACATTTACGCATGGTGCAAACATGTTTAAAAATCTATATAGAGAGCTTTCTGTTTCTCCAATAATAATAATAATAATAATAATAATAATAATAATAATAATAATAATAATAATAATAATAATAATAAAATACTCTTAGATACTCATAGCAGCATGAGTCTCGCAATGGAGAATCAAATCCAGTCATGCATGGGTACAAACATATTTAAAAATCTACATAGAGAGTTTTCGGTTTCTCCAATAATAATAATACTCTCGGCTTCTCGGAGGAAATGTTTCCTCTCCGTCAAGGGTCCTTCTGAAGGACACAGCCGACTAATATGAGTCATCAGAGGAGGGCTGAGATAATCACTCACTTTCCTTTGAAGGGCAAAGAAGGAGTTCGCTCTCTGCTCTGCACTCTGTCATGTGGATGCCAGTTCGCCCGTCTGAGGAGCATTGGGGTGTGTGTGTGTGTCTCTCTCTCTCTCTCTCTCTCTCTCTCTCTCAGAAGATGAAGAAGAAGGTCTCTCTTTTCTTTTCCTCAGAAGAGGAGGAGGAAGAAGAAGAAGAAGGTCTCTCTCTCTCTCTCTCTCTCTCTCTCTCTCTCTCTCTCTCTCTCTCTCTCTCTCTCAGAAGAAAAAGAAGAAGCTCTCTTTCTCTCGAAGAAGAAGCAGAAGAAGAAGAAGAAGAAGAAATACATATATACATATATTAATGTTAGACTCTCTCTCTCTCTCTTCTCTCTCTCTCTCTCTCTCTCTCTCTCTCTCTCTCAGAAGAAGAAGAAATACATACATACATACATACATACATCTTCTTCTTCTTCTTCTTCGTTTAACGTGCTTTTTCCCATTTTTTATTGGGGTAAGCACGATGCCTTTTATATATATACATATATATTACTGTTAGACATCACGACGGCTTTAATGATTGCCATTTATTTATTTTGTTCCGTCTTCTATTTGGTAGTTTTTTTTTTACTTCAAAAATAAATGCAAGTGCTTGCCCAAGAACGAACGCGCGCACACACAATATATATATATATATATATATATATATATATATATATATATATATATATATATATAGCAAATATACAATTATATATATATAATACACACACATATGTAATATATATTAAATATACATATATACAAAAAATATACATACATAAATCAGACCCAGTTTTTGACCTCCCAACCCAACAACAACGACCTCTCTCCGCACAAAACCTCCCTTACAACTTTCCAAAAGAACCAGCATCACTGATGATGACCTTTCCCACCAGTTGCCCATACATGTCAAACGGCGAGGAGGGTAAAGGAAGCATATATAAAGGTCACGGCAGACGTGTCAGGTCACCCCAATTCTATATAAAAGGTCATTCGAAGGGCGAGCTTAGTAGAGGCTCTTCTTAATTTATGGAAAGGGAGCGATTGATCTTAATTTCAAATTCAGGTCTTCCGGAGAAGGGGGAGGGGGCATATTTGTCATTTAAATATCCAACGATTGATTGATTGGTTATGTCAGTTGGCGTCCCACTGAGGGACCTAAGAATAAGAACCGTAAGATTGATTGAGTGGGCATGATAACTGGCGCTGCAGGAAGGCCCTAAGAATAAGACCCTAAACTGATTGGCTGGTCATGATAACTGGCGGAGCAGGGGGACATAAGAATAAGACCCTAAGATTGACTGACTGGTTATGATAACTGGCGTAGCAGGGGGGAAATAAGAATAAGACCCTAGGATTGATTGACTGGTTATGATAACTGGCGTAGCAGCGGGAGACATAAGAACAAGACCTTCAGATTGACTGATTGATTATGATAACTGGCGTAGCAACGAGGGATCTATGACCAAAATTCTAAGACTGACTGACTGGTTATGATAAATGGCGTAGCATCGGGGGACCTAAGAACAAGACCATAAGATTGATTGATTGATTATGATAAATGGCGTCGCAACGAGTGACCTATGAACAAAATTCAAAAACTGACTGACTGATTATGATAACTAGCGTAGCAACGAGCGACCTAGGAACAAGACCCAGGATTGACTGACTGACCTCATAAATCGGCGTCGCATTAAGTGAGGTCATTGAGACAGCACGTCCCATAAAACTGACCTTAGCAATGAGATGATCGACCAACTGACCTCATGCATTGGCGTCGCATTAAGTAAGGTCATCGACTAAACACATCCCATAAAATTGCTTGAGTAATGAGTGACCGCCATTACCAAAAAAACGCCTTGACAACGAACCAAACACAAAAAATCAAAAAAAAAAAAAAAAACTGACCAAAAAAATGTCCTTACCGTTGGCGCATACAAATCAACCAATCGATCCCACCACTGGCCTCGTTGTTTGCAACCTAATTGAAGCCTCTGAGGGCCCTTAGAAAGGAAAAAGTAGTTGCTACCCACGACCGCAGAAGGAAACTAAAGCTGTAGGATCAGAGCCCATTTATGGGGTGTTGGGTAAATCTAATCTCTTCCTTTGGGGGTGGGGAAGGGGCGAGAGGGAGGAAGGGGGTTAATTGATATGTTGGTGAGAGGAGGGGGACAGGGAGAAAGAGGGATGGAGGGTGGGGGAAGGGGGGGGGAAGGGGAGTTCTATGTACACTGCTAGAGAGGAGAACTTCCGCTCCGCCCTTCGCCTAATCTCCTCGGTTTACAAGAGGCTGACTTGAAGTTTACGCTTTCCTCATTACTCTGAAGCTTTTTCTCTTCGAATTTCTCCTTTTTTCGCTCTCTCTCTCTCTCTCTCTCTCTCTCTCTCTCTCTCTCTCTCTCTCTCAAGCACATACAAACATACACGTACTCACTAACAAACGAAGCATTCAATCTTAACTTTTGAAACATCTACATAAATCTCTCTCTCTCTCTCTCTCTCATACAACAAATGAAACAAAAATTACTAAATGTTGATACATCTATGTAATCTCTCTCTCTCTCTCTCTCTCTCTCTCTCTCTCTCTCTCTCTCAAGCACATACATACACACACATACTCACAAACAAACGAAACATCATCTTAACTTTTGATATCTCTAAGTAACCCTCTCTCTCTCTCTCTCTCTCTCTCTCTCTCTCTCTCTCTCAACAGTGAATCAGAGACAAACAAAGTGACATGAAAGAGTTAAGATTAAGAAATATGTTGTTATACCATTAACATAATCTTTTTAGTATTCACGACGAATCTCTCGATTTTGCATACCCCCCTTCTCTCTCTCTCTCTCTCTCGATTTTGCATCTCTCTTCCTCTCTCTCTGTCTTCTCTCT
>NC_089747.1:3415000-3417500 GCF_040412425.1 Macrobrachium rosenbergii | reverse complement strand
TGAAAAAAAAGAAGTTGAACCTAAAAAAATTATACTTCAAAAACAGCGACCCCAGCTAAGGACTAAGCTAAAAAGAATAAAAAAGCGTTTCACTCAAAAATTCCAGTAGCAAAACCAGGGACCCCAACTGGGATTTAAATTAAATAAAAAGACTTTTAACCTAAAAATTCTAATACCAAAAACAGCAACCCCGACTAGGGATTAACCTCAAAAGAGTACATAGTCTAACACAAAAATTCAGATACCAAAAACAGTAACCCCGACTACGGATTAAGCCAAAAAAAATAAAACAGACATTTAACCCAATAATTCTAATACCCAAAAAGGCGTTCACGACTGCGGATTAAGCTATAAGAATGAAAAGACATTTAACAGAATAGTTCTAATACCCAAAAACAGCGACCCCGACTAAAGATCAAGCTAAATAGACTTAAAAGACATTTCACCCAAAAAATTCAGATACCAAAATCAGCAACCCCGACTTGGGATTAAACTTGGAAAAATAAACACGCTTATCCCAAATATTCTCATAACAAAAACAGCAACCCCAACTTAGAATTAAACTAAAAAGTACAAAAAGACATTTGATCCAAAAAACAGCGACCCCGACTAAAGATTAAACTCAAGATACTCACCTGATCATGCCCATTGCGGTTGTGGATGTGGTTGTGAATGAGAGTAGCGTTTGGGGAGGGGCCTGGGGAGGGGCCTGGGGAGGGCGTGGACGCCCCGTTGTGGGCTGGGTACGGGGTACCAGGGGCGGTGCCCCCCGGGGTTATGGTATTCTGTAGGTCTGCCAATAAGGCATCTGCGAAAGAGAAAAATAAGGAATTAGTTTATTGGACTGCAAAAAAATTTGTTTTGCAGCAACTTTCACAAACACACACATCACTTCTTACATAAGTTTGAGCTGCAAAGTTTTTGCAGTAACACAGAATGAGCTGCAAAGTTTATTTTGCAGTACCACTGAATGATCAGCAAAGTTTACTCTGCAGTAACACTGAATGAGCTGCAAAGTTTATTCTGTAGCAAAACAGAATAAGCTGCAAGATAAACAGCAAAGTTTATTTTGCAGTAACCCAATGAACAGCAAAGTTTATTTTGCATTAACACAGAATGAACACCAAAGTTTATTTTGCAGTAACACAGAATGAGCTGCAAAGTTTATTCTGTAGTAACACACTGGAAGTGTAACAGCAACAACACACACAATTTCTTGCAGCAACATCCACATTAAAAGTTGCAGAAACACACACACACACAAACGCATTATTCCTTGCAGCAACATCCACATTTTCACACACACAAATCAATTGTTGCAGTAACATCCACATCACGTTTTGCAGCCGCACCCACACAGCGCTTTACAGAAACGAAAAAACACCAATCACTTTCTGCAGCAATATGCAGAGGAAGTTTTACAGCATCACTAAACAGACTCTGCAACAAACCGGAATATGATTCCTACTAACATCAGACACATACTGGTCCAACATAATGTTATGCAGAAACATATGATGCCTGCATTGCAACATCATACGAGGCGTCACGTGAGGTAGATCATATTTGCCCTCATAACTGTTCAATAATTGTGCATAACTGTTATTCAGAGGTTACGCTTCATAATAATAATAATAATAATAATAATAATAATAATAATAATAATAATAATAATAATAATAATATCAGGATGACATAATTTGCCTGACAATAAGCATTACATTAAGAAAAATTATTTTTTTCCATTCATATTATTTGCTATCAATAAACATCACACCTGAAAAAAATATTTTAGAAAATTCCTAATATAACACAAGTTCCTTTATAGGATTGATACGCGACAAAAATAATAATAATAATAATAATAATAATAATAATAATAATAATAATAATAATATCAGGATGACACAATTCGTAAACAATAAACATTATTATACATTCAAATTATTTTTTCCATTCATATTTTCTATCAATAAACATCACACCTGAAAAAAAAATATTTTAGAAAAATCCTAAAATAAAACAAGTATCGTTATAGGATTTATACACAACGTAAAAAAATTAATAATAATAATAAAGAAAAACAAAAAATGAAGGATGTCTCACCAATGGTATCCTGAACATGGCCGAAGGATATCACAGATCCTGTACTGTCCTGCCGGTGGGTCATCTTCCTCCAAGCATACGTTTATATATATTCCAAAAATCTAATCAACGATTTTCTATTATATTTTCTTAATTATCTATCGTTTTCTTGAATTAATTTCTAATATATTTTCTCAATTGTTTATTATCTCTTCAATTAAACAATAAGAATATTATTTTCTTTAATTAATTTCTAATATATTTTCTTAATTATTTATGGTTTCTTTAATTAAATCACCAAAAATATTATTGACACACTACGGAAATTTCACGACTACTTTCGAGAAAGAAAATGAATTTTCTAAGGTAAATTCACGTGGAAAAATATTTAAAAATTAACAAGCGGTATAATAAT
>NC_089747.1:3380000-3410000 GCF_040412425.1 Macrobrachium rosenbergii | reverse complement strand
GATAATCAGATAAAACATGAGTCATAAACATCGCGGCATTGACTTCATGGACGCAAATAATTGCTTGAAATACCGCGGCTTTCGCGACATTGTCGCATTGAGAAATGCGCTTTTCCTAGAAGGATGGGGCTAGGAGGGGCTACGAGGGGCTATTCTAACCCCCTCCCCCGCTTCCCTTCCAGAGAAAAAGGAAACAACAATTTGTCAAGACATTACAACCTTGCCGCTGTTCAGAGAACTTCACAAAACCTACACATAAGTCCAGTTTGAGCAAACTTCGTAACCACAACATCCTACGCAACTTCAAGTTTAATATACTGTGCCTGTTAAACACACACACACACACACACACCAAACAGTAACACCTGGTCCGGCCAGTCACTGTTTGGGTATCCACTGCAGAAAAAAAAGTCCAATATATGTAAAAACCTTTCAGAACTGGGGTTAACCCTCAATGCAGCATTCAGAGCATGTGGCATTCACCAGTGATTTTTCCTTATCTAGATCCACACCTTTTAGGGCAACCAGCTTAATGCCCAGATAAAGAAATACAATGAACAGGAAACTTTAAAATTTCACCAGAAAAATCGTCTTTTATATTCCTTATCTGGATCTACGCCAATATGCAATGTGCCTCGCTGTCAAACTTCTCAGTTCCAGAGGTCCTTCATTCCTCACACCGTTGGACTGTGGAACCGTCTCCCTACTGAGGATTTCGTACATTTTTATCTATTTAATTATTTATTAATTTAGTTTCTCTTTTTAACAAGTGAAATCTCTTCTTTCTGTATTTCATTTACCTTCTCCTACTTTCTAATGAATATCATATTCTTTGAAAGCTTGAATTTCAAGTCAGTGGCCCCTGAGGTGGGCTTGTTCCATATGAATGGTTTTCATCTTCTGAATAATAATAATAATAATAATAATAATAATAATAATAATAATAATAATAATAATAATAATAATAAGCCTTTCAAGGGTATCCAGCTTAATGCTCAGATAAAGAAATACAATCAACAAGAAACTTCTGAATAATAATAATAATAATAATAATAATAATAATAATAATAATAATAATAATATTCCTTTTAAGGGGTACAAGCTTAATGCCCAGATAAAAAAAACAATCAACAAGAAACTTCTGGATAATAATATAATAATAATAATAATAATAATAATAATAATAATAATAATAATAATAATAATAATACACCTTGTAAGGGGTACCATCTTAATACTCAGATAAAGAAATACAATCAACAAGAAATAATAATAATAATAATAATAATAATAATAATAATAATAATAATAATAATAATAATAATAATAATAATAACACTCAGCTAACGATGCACAACCAAAAAGAAACTTGGAAATCTCAACAGTTAATCTCCCCGGAACACCGTCTGTTCCCTGTCACAACACATGAAATCTCTGATTGTCACAGGGCGTGCTTCTCCTCGTAAAAAGCCTAAGCTCCAGCCGATGGAGAACTGGCAATTCTCCCCCCCCCTACCCCCCCAGGAAGTAAAAGCAGGCAAGCAAGCATAAAGATCGTGTCAACGCACTCTGCTCTGCAAAGGGAAGTGTCAGAGATGTTGGATCAGTGGAATTTTGCCTTTATGGTGTAAAGGATTGAAGGCGGAAGATCATTTATTTACTTTTTTGTACGTATATGATTTTTACCGGCACGTTTAACTGTGTAAACACATATACAGTCTATAGACCTTGAACAACATAAACATATGTACATACATATATGTGTATATGTATATGTATGTATGTATGTATATGTATATATATATATATATATATATATATATATATATATAGAGAGAGAGAGAGAGAGAGAGAGAGAGAGAGAGAGAGAGAGAGAGAGAGAGAGAGAGAGAGAGAACACACATATATATACTGTATATGAGAGAGAGAGAGAGAGAGAGAGAGAGAGAGAGAGAGAGAGAGAGAGAGAGAGATCTTCGGGGGCATAATTTTTACTGCAGATTTTGGCTGTCTCAGCCATTCATTTTTTTTTTAAATCTCTAAAATCAGCTTTCCTACTCCGCAGATTTTCCTTTCTTCATCATTATTGTCAATATATGAAATGCTTATCTCAACAGATTCGGGTAAAAACTTTTATTATAATAATATTATTAAAATAATAAGATTCCAGTGGAAACTTTGAATAGCATAATATAAACTAGATAACCATTTCAACAATCCTATCTTAACTTTCTAAACGACTAATGCTGCGCACCTCTGGGCTGTTTACCCTATGGGGGGGGCCTAAGGTTTTTACAGCAGTATGCTGTTTTCCTAATTTAGCCTAAAACAATAATAATAGTAAAAATAATAATAATAATAATAATAAGAAGAAGAAGAAGAAGAAGAAGAAGAAGAAGAAGAAGAAGAAGAAGAAGAAACAGCGCACATAGTGGGAAAAGTGATGGACTCCTAAGGAGGCAGGATGCAACCCGGAACCCCACACTATAAAAACCACCCAGTCCAATAGGATGACTGTGATAGGCAAAAAAAAAAAAAAAAATTAATAATAATAATAATAATATAATAAATAATAAAAAAAATAAATAAAAAAATAATAATAATAATAATAATAATAATAGTAACGGCACCCAGACAGCCATTTTGTTTAATGAAGTTTGTTTGGGAGAGGGTCTTCTTCCAAACAATAATAATAATATAATAATAATAATAATAATAACAAACATTACCATCAAATTGGGACACCTAGGTGTACCCAATGGCACCCTCTCGTGACGGCCTCCAGGAATGTGACACTTATACATATCCTATTAAATTCTTTCATTTCTTCTTTGAAAGGTCGTTTCAACATTCTATTTGATGACGTGTTGGGGTGGATTCCCTTTAGGTCAATTACCGAGTGAATATGAACAAATAACAGGAAGAAATTAAACGACACAATTCTTCCCTTACAGTATAGTTGTTTTATAAGAGAGAGAGAGAGAGAGAGAGAGAGAGAGAGAGAGAGAGAGAGAGAGAGAGAGAGAGAGAGAGAGAGAGAGGAGGAGGAGGAGGAGGAGGAACGGTTTCAGCATTCAGGACTCCATTGAAAATTCACCTTAATATACAATAAACGTGTATATTATTTTTGAATTTACGATGGATCTAGTTACATGTTGCTGGATGAGAGAGAGAGAGAGAGAGAGAGAGAGAGAGAGAGAGAGAGAGAGAGAGAGAGAGAGAGAGAGAGGGGGGAGGGTTTCAGCATTCAGATTCCATTGAAAATTCATCTTAATATAAAATAAACGGGTATATTAATCTCGAATTTACGATGGATCTAGTTACGTTCGCTGATGAGAGAGAGAGAGAGAGAGAGAGAGAGAGAGAGAGAGAGAGAGAGAGAGAGAGAGAGAGAGAGAGAGAGTTATCAATGTTTAGGATTTCAAAATACAACAAACTCATCTCGATATGTAACAGCGAATAAAGTAATTTTGAATGTATCATGGATCTAGTTGTATGTGTTAATTAGAGAGAGAGAGAGAGAGAGAGAGAGAGAGAGAGAGAGAGAGAGAGAGAGAGAGAGAGAGAGGTTATCAATGTTTAGGATTTCAAAATACAATAAAGTCATCCTCATATGTAACAGCGAGTATAGTAATTTTGAATGTCTCATGGATCTAGTTGTACGTGTTAATTAGAGAGAGAGAGAGAGAGAGAGAGAGAGAGAGAGAGAGAGAGAGAGAGAGAGAGAGAGAGGTGGGGGGGGGGATTTTGGTGTTAAGGGTTTAAACGAGTTCTCTAATTCTTTCCTGGATAAGTAAAAACTAGTGTATTAATCTTACATATATGATGATGGATCTAGTTATGCTCGTTGATTAGAGAGAGAGAGAGAGAGAGAGAGAGAGAGAGAGAGAGAGAGAGAGAGAGAGAGAGAGAGAACTTCATTTGAAAAGGGGGAAAGAGGGGGTGTTTTTCTGCGCCAAATCCACGCACAGTAAAACTCTTGTACGAAGATGTACATTACGTACTGTAGGTTCCTCTCTTGGGTGACACCGAGATCGAATTCAGGATGTCTCCCGATCCGGCAGGAATGCCAGCTATGTGGAGCATCAGGTGACCAGATATGATTCTCTCTCTCTCTCTCTCTCTCTCTCTCTCTCTCTCTCTCTCTCAGCAACACATTCAAATGGATACATTATATATTTAAATGCTATATACTAAATTTTCCACATTCAGGTGAATTTTCTTTGAAATCGTAAAGATCTCTCTCTCTCTCTCTCTCTCTCTCTCTCTCTCTCTCTCTCTCTCTCTCTCTCTCTCAGTGTAAAGAACACGTTCAAACAGATACATTTTATAGTATTTAAATTTTATATAGTAATTGCTCCATAAACAGGTGAATTTTTCTTTTAAATCGTAAACCTCCCTCTCTCTCTCTCTCTCTCTCTCTCTCTCTCTCTCTGTGTTTAATCGACAAGCACAACTAGATTCATCGATATATTTAAGATTCCTAATCTCATTTTCATACATCCCACATATCTCTCTCTCTCTCTCTCTCTCTCTCGTTGTCCGATAACGATCTTTATCCTGCCGAACAATAACATGACTTTATACAGGGGAGATCTACGGTATCGTATCTAAGATCACACAACGAAACTGATACTATTTATATTGCCTTGGCCACGGTCTTCGACACAGTTGACCACTTCGTACTATGCAAACAGCTCAAAGAGAAATAGATACAAGAAAAACTGATACATGGTTTTGTAGGTGTCTAGCTACATAATATCCTCCCAGTGTCAGCTGACTGAGCATTACCCAAACCAGCCCAAGTCATATCGGGTGTCCCGCAAGGTACTATTCTGGGGTCCTGTTCTCTTTATTTGCTTGCGATTTACGGGTGGCCTGCAAGGTACTATTCTGGGTCCTGTTTTCTTAATTTAATTACTATACACGGGTGTTCTGCAAGGTATTATTCTGGGTCTTGTTCTCTTTATTTGCTCACGATTCACGGGTGTTCTACAAGGTATTATTCTGAGTCCTGTTCTCTATATTTAATTATTTTACACGGGCGTTCTGCAAGGTACTGTTCTGGGTCCTGTTCTCTTTCTTTGCTGACGGTTCACGGGTGTTCCGCAAGGTACTATTCTGAGTCGTGTTCTCAATATTTGCTGACGATTCACGGGTGTCCCGTAAGGTACTATTCTGGGTCCTGTTCTCTTTATTTAATTACTATTCACGGGTGTTCCGCAGGTACTATTCTGGGGTCCCGTTCTCTTTATTTAATTACTATTCATGGGTGTCTCGCAAGGTACTATTCTGGGTCCTGCTCTCTCAATTCGCTGAAGATTCACGGGTGTTCCGCATGGTTCTATTCTGGGTCCTGTTCTCTTCATGTTCTGACGAACCCCACGTCTCGGCCTTATCAAAGTCACGTGAAAACTGTCAACAGTTTCAAAATAAACTAGATAGCACTGCCTATCTCTGGGCGCAAACAAACAAACCAACCTTTCATGGGGACGAATTCAAGAACACACACTTTTGGTATGATATCAAGGTACTTCCATCATTATCTTGACCCAGTAGGAAATGCCATTACGATAAAAAACTAAATGAAAAATCTGGCAGTCATCACCTCTGACTACTTTAAATGGTCTACCCTTACAGACAAGAGACAGAAAAATGTAGTAAGCAGTCGGTATGGATACTTAGGTGTTTTTTTAACAAATATATCAACACCATTCAAACGTTACTGGTGATGATTAAACGAATCATAACCTACTCTGCCCTAAAATGGAACACTGCAGTATCTGCAACATTTTCGAAACTGAGATATACCACCTATTGGGCCTGTGAAAAACAAAATACACAAGTTCCTGCAGTTTCAGAATGATTCTTCAATGCTTTCCACGAGTATGTAAAGGGTCTCATTTGTAGTATCTGCAAAATCAGTAGCGAGGCAAGGGAGTATCTACCATTTTTCAGTTTTGTATTTTTGCAGATACTGCAGTTTTCCATTTTAGGGCAGTATTGCTCCCAGTATGGTCCCCAAACCCAACTGTGACCAAAAACAAGTCTTGAGGGCGTACTACGCAATTTCATTTGAAAAGGCCAATAACTTACATGACCTTTCAGACTGTGCTATACTGAAGCTGCTGAAATGAAATTAAGTAGCATCCAGCGTAGCCATGACCACTATACAATTCTGTAGACCTACGTCTACAGAATCAGAGACGGCCAACACAACCGCAACCCTCAAAAATAGTGTCAAATGCTCTTTACTTCAAAGCACTCTGTATCATGACCAAGCAAAGACTGCTTTCGCATCGTCATGCACTCTCACGGCCTCTAGAATATGGAATTATCTGCCCGTACACATATTTAAACATTATTATTATTATTATTATTATTATTATTATTATTATTATTATTATTATTATTATTATTCATGAGATGAACCCCTATTCATATGGAACAAGCCCACCACTGGGGCCACTGATTTGAAATTCAAGCTTCCAAAGAATATATTTTCTTTTATTGCAAGAAGCACACAACTGAGGCCACTGATTTGAAATTCAAGCTTCCAAAGAATATATTTTCTTTTATTGCAAGAAGCAACAGAAGGTAACAGGAAATACAGAAAGAAGATTTCAGTTATTAGAAAAGAAAAAATAAATCAACAAGTTAATAAATACAAAGATAAAAATGAAAGCGCATTAAACCATACAAGGAGAATTGCTTTAGATAATTCCTGGATATCCTAATTAAGCACAGATGCAAAGGCACCGACTATTTAAGGGACACACATACACAGCGCAGTTCCCCAAACCGATCCGGCACATTGCATTCAATTACAACGTTATGTCCAACATTATTGCTTGCAATAATTGCAACTTGTAATATCAAAGTCAACATTGGGGAGGGCCTCGACGAGGTAACCAAACACCCGCGGAAGGGTGGAACTGATCATCATGGAAGCTCTCTCTCTCTCTCTCTCTCTCTCTCTCTCTCTCTCTCTCTCTCTCTCTAGTAAACATGGAAATGTAATCCTTCATATTTTTTTAAATTAATATACTCGATTTCATGTATACAGTCGAGTATTCTTTAAATTCCTAAACACTGATAACCTCTCTCTCTCTCTCTCTCTCTCTCTCTCTCTCTCTCTCTCTCTCTCTCTCTCCTCTCCACTAAACATGGATATGTAATCCTCATGTTTTTTCTAATTAATACACTCAATTTCAAGTATCCAGTTCAGTATTCTTTAAATTCCTAAACACTGATAACCTACCTCTCTCTCTCTCTCTCTCTCTCTCTCTCTCTCCAAGTGTAACCATTTTTCGTGTAATTAAAAAAATTAATTCAACTACTCTCCATCGACATAAGGCCTCACCTCCGCAAATAATATCTCTCCATTTGCACTTTCATTTCAAAGATTTAATTGTTCCATTAACTTTCTTCCTGTAAAACTTTTACTTTCTTGCATAATTTATAAATTCTCTAGCTCCTCTTCCGTCCTATAACTGTAATTCAAACATTCTTTCTCTTTCCTTCACTAAAATTTTTACTTACATATCCCACCAAGTATTTTTCTTATTTCTCTTTTATGACCCTCAATCCACAAACAGTCCTGGTGACCTTGTGACCTCATCTCTGAATCTGACGTACTTGAGAGTTCCTTCCACTTCAGTACCTTTAAGCTCGGCCAAGTTTTCATCTTATTCCTCCATGATATTTGCAATGCTTTCTTATCTCAGTAAATCCTTCCTTTCTGATTATGCACAGAAATACTATTCATTGTAGCAACAACAATAATAATAATAATAATAATAATAATAATAATAATAATAATAATAATAATAATAATAATAATAATAATAATAACAGGATAATCTGAACATTATTGTTCATATGACCACAGGTAAACAAAAAAAATTTGATAATAATTCACAAAGTATGACCATAAACCTTAACCTTTATCATCACTAACATATATCTACTTACCCATATACTTGTCAAAGTCAATTTCCCAGAAGTCACTCTCCCTCCTGAACAGTTCATCTTCAGTCTCATCTTCAGTGTAGTCAGCATCTTCTGCTATGTCGGTGTTTTCTGCATAATCCGGGTCCTCTGAAGCATAACCGTCAGTGGGAGGGATTACCTCCCGAGATAGCACAGCTTGCTGAGGTGCCTGTGCAGAGGAGTCCTCTGTGACAAACACCTTGGAAACTTGGGACACCTGAGCAACGTAAACTGTCTGCTGGGCTTCACTGCCCTGTTCAAACATGGACACCATTTCTGCCACCTTCACACCCTTGGCCTTGTCTGCCGTAAATGCTATGTCCCTACAAGCTTTGCGACTTGACGGCCTAAGTTCCTCAAGAGCGCTGGTTTCAACAGATCCCCAGGCTGAGTCTAGTTCTGCCATGATTGATTCTCTGGATGCATGAGCAGAGTCCTTCTTATCAATGGAGCTTAACTCTTTAGGTGGAGCATCAACTTCATACACAGCTTCAAGTTCAGATACTTCCCCTCTGTCAAAAACTTCAGATGCCTTTACTGAATCACCATCTGGAATATCCACAGATGCCACCTGCTGTGAAATCACAGTCTCCTGTGACGTCTCAGAAGATTCTTCTTGTTGTGAAGTTCCTGCCACGGGCAGAACTTCTATCCTTTCTTCTTTAGCTTGAATTTCAGCAGATGGTTTTTCCTGAGAGGTTTCAGTTACCTCATAGATTTCAACAGACTTCCCCTGCTGAGAACTATCTCTTGTCTGTGAAATCTGAACTGACTTGATCTGTTCAGTGCTGACAAACTGCTGAGACAAAACTTCAACGGTGACAGCCTGACTGACTATTTGGGCCTCCCTCACCACTGCCTTTGCAAGACCTCCTTCCTTCTCAGGAGACAAGTCCTTTGAAGCGCCATCAGCACTTGAAACCCTCAGGGATTCTTCGGCAGTGTCATAATTGTCCTCATCAATGTAATCGATTGTTTCATCCAGATATTTATCATTCACTGCCTCCCCTGAGACATTCAGGATCTCTGTTAGGTCAGACTCTGTCTCAAAGCTTGGTTCTTGTTCCTGTATCACTGTAACTTCCTTCGGAGCTTCTTCTTGTACCACTGTAACTTCTTTTGGTGCTGGCTCCTGTACCACTGTAACTTCTTTCGGTGGAGGGGGAAGGGTTGGAGTGTTAGCATATTCCTTTGGAGGTGGAGGCCGAGGTGGTGGAGGTCGAGGGGGAGGCAGGGACGCATTGGAAACATCTGCCATCTTCTTCTTGACGAAACTCCCAATACTTTTGATCATCTTGAACTTTGTCTCTTTTTTTTTCTAACTTGAATTAAAACAATGATAAATGTTGTTCTGGTTTCTTAAATACTGTTGTTTTCTAAAACACACAAAAGGGTAAAATGAAAGATACTTAATACATAATTCCAAATTAATTTCCGGACACTTAACAATGCATATTGGTGACATTCCCATTCCTGTTCCCTACCCACTTATTTGACCCAATTAACACTGGTACCCATTTACAGCTAGATGGACCAAGCAAATCAACACTCAGTCAAGGTACCTACATACAGCATCTAGCAAAGGTGAATAATTATATATATATATATATATATATATATATATATATATATATATATATATATATATATATATATATATATATATATATATATATATATATATCAGGAACAATACATAAGAACATGTTTGTGTGTGTGTGTGTTCATTCATATACAAACATTTGTAACGCGACAAACTGGTGGTTCTGATAAATTTACAGACGTTTGCCAGCTGATTAACACAACGTAAATCAGACCGGGTTGTCGTATATTTTCATTTGCTTTCTCGTTAGTCACCGAAGTCTGTCATTAAATACGAGAAAACATCATAAAATTTAATCAAAGAACTACGCCTGTACCCAAGCTATCTCTGTGTACCATTCAACACCCAAACCTCCCATAGTACGTAACCCAAAGCTTAAACAAGTGTTTAGTTTATCTCCGATCTACTGCACTATCTAAACATTCCCGGTGGATTCGAATCTCGCTCGACGCATACACAAACGACCGTGCACAAACACACACACATAAGCACAAACGACAACGTCTGGTTAGAAGCCACAACCTATAAATTGCGACTCCATCAGCATTCTCGAAGAAAGGTGCCAACCATTTTTTTGTTTTTTCTTTTTTAGTTTTTCGGCCAATGGCTCCTTTACAAGAATAGTTAGTGGCTCTTCAGTCGTAACTCCGTTTGACTTGGGTCCCTAGACACACACGCACACACACACACACACACAGGTACGGTAGATCAAAAGTAGGCAACGTGTGGGCTGCAACGGGGCAATATTTTAAAGTGACAATGGCCACTTTACTTTTGCTTTTCAAACCCCTTTTGCTTCTTGGCAGGTGATAGAGAGAGAGAGAGAGAGAGAGAGAGAGAGAGAGAGAGAGAGAGAGAGAGAGAGAGAGAGAGAGAGAGAGAGAGAGAGAGGCCACAATAAATATAAAATAACAGCTGAATACCTATGACAAAAAGTTTTCTTAAGTTAAGTAAGAGAGAGAGAGAGAGAGAGAGAGAGAGAGAGAGAGAGAGAGAGAGAGAGAGAGAGAACCATAAAAAATACATATTGACCCTTGCATTTAACAGCTGAAATGTATTCTTACATAAGCAGAGAGAGAGAGAGAGAGAGTAGACATGTCTTCGCCTTAGTAGTTAACAGCTTAAAGTGATTCTGAAAAGCTTTGCTTTAATAAGGAGAGAGAGAGAGAGAGAGAGAGAGAGAGAGAGAGAGAGAGAGAGAGAGAGAGAGAGAGAATGTTCACCCTAGTAGCTAACTGTTCAAAGTGACTCTGCACAGCTTTGCTTTAATAAAGAGAGAGAGAGAGAGAGAGAGAGAGAGAGAGAGAGAGAGAGAGAGAGAGAGAGAGAGAGAGAGAGACCAGACATATCTTCACCGTAGTAGTTAACAGCTTAAAGTGATTCTGAAAAGCTTTGCTTTAATAAGGAGAGAGCGAGAGAACAGACATAATGTTCACCCTAGTAGCTAACTGTTTAAGGTGATTCTGCAAAGCTCTGCTTTAATAAGGAGAGAGAGAGAGAGAGAGAGAGAGAGAGAGAGAGAGAGAGAGAGAGAGAGAGAGAGAACTGGGACAGCCTTTTATTGTTAGTTGCTGCGGTGGAGTGAACATGTACTGACAATGTCACCACCACCAGGAGGAGGAGGAACAAGTCGAGGTCCTGAGGTAATCGCCGCTTTTACCTGCCCGGATTTAATTCGGGGGCCATCTCCATATCTCACAGGGTGAAGTCACTGCTACAAGAGGACAGTCGTTTGTTTGTTTGTTCGTTTGTGGAGTCGAGTGTCTTGCTTGTCCCCTTCAGCTCTAACTAAGGTCCTTTGTACGGGATGTGTACAGCAGTCACTCAGTTAGTGAAAAGATATATATATATAATATATATATATATATATATATATATATATATATATATATATATATATATATATATATATATATATATATATATAATATATATATATATATATATTTTTTTTTTTTTTTTTTTTTTTTTATTTAAATAGGGTTAAAGTTTTGTTTTTGGCAACGATGATGATGATGTATGAATCTGTAAGAAGAGATAAGACATGTAGAGTATCTCTCTCTCTCTCTCTCTCATTATTAAGGCAAAAATTTCAGAATCACATTAAGATATTAACTACAAGGTTGAAGATCTATTTATTGTGGCTCTCTCTCTCTCTCTCTCTCTCTCTCTCTCTCTCTCTCTCTCTCTCTCTCTGTTTATTTATAAAAACATGGCATAATCACCTTGAACTGTTAGCGCAAGGGTGAAAACATATCTGTTGTGCTCCTCTCTCTCTCTCTCTCTCTCTCTCTCTCTCTCTCTCAGATTATAAAAGCACTTCGTGTGTCATCTACCCTCTTTTTTTAACAAGGATGGAGGACTTTATATGCCACGGCAAACTAAATGTCCCTTCAAGTCCCAAACCCAGAATTAAACGGTGAGGTGAAATATTGTTTATCTTATGGGTACATTTATCTTGAGTGAGTTAGTTAGTCCTTACATATTTTATTTTGATTATTGCTTTATCTCTTTTTGAGTTTTCTATATTTTCAATATTATCTATATAATATATATATATATATTGTATTATATTATACTATATATGTTTTTTTTTTTTTTTGCTTAACGACATTCTACACTCGGAAGATTATTTTTCAAGTTGATAACATTACTGGACTGGTTTCTTTCAAATTTAGTGTAATTATTATCTGGCCAGACCACCCTGCATTTTTAATGGACAGCTAAACCTACAAGGAGTAATGCCCACAATGCACTTTGTTCGGCAGACTGTAGGCAAATATATGGGTTCTTTGCAGCGTATATTGACCCCAGGTGCAATACTAACTGTATTTTACTTTTCATCTGTTCACTTTTCTTTCTCTCCCAACTTGACTGTCCAGCTTCTTTAACTCTGACTTGCTCTAGTTTCCGCCTCTCGTTTACGAACAAATCTTGGGGAACAGTTTTATTGGACTCTATAAATTATATTTTTATACTCAACAGTTAATTTTTTATAATTAAGACAGAGTTTCAAGATTCTATCCCGATTCGCTCCTATTATGAACTGAGATTATTTCATTTTTTTTTATTTTCCCGACGACAAAAATTGAAGTAATTTATTTCTATTCACTCAGAATGGATGAGGGCAATTATTCCCTATGGAACATTGTGACTTGAATCTATCTCTTCTAAAAAAAATCATCTGATTATAGTCACACGAAAATCTATATACATAATGCCTAAAAAAATTAAATTTAAGTCGACTCCTCAATTATTTCCTATAGAAAATTGTGACTTGATTCTATTTCCTATAAAAAAATTGTGACTTGATTCTATTTCCTATAGAAAATTGTGACTTGATTCTAATTTCCTATAGAAAATTGTGACTTGATTCTATTTCCTATAGAAATTTGTGACTTGATTCTATTTCCTATAGAAAATTGTGACTTGATTCTATTTCCTATAGAAAGTTGTGACTTGATTCTATTTCCTATAGAAATTTGTGACTTGATTCTATTTCCTATAGAAAACTCTGACTTAATTCTATTTCCTATAAAAAAATAATCTAATTATATTCCCATGGAAATCTCTATATATTTCCTATAGAAAAATTAAATTGAAGTCAACTCCTCACGGCAAAATGGATTTGGAATTGGCCGTTCCTAAAAATGGAATTCATATTGTACCCATCAAAGCGATATTTAATTTTATTACCCGAAAAAATCGGATTTGAATGTACTCCATACAAAGATGTAATTTCTAAGTTTAATTCCAAATCGTGTAGTTAAATCCATTTCTTACTCATATGAGAAGTTTATTTCTAAAACTGTGAACAAAATGGCCTATCCTAGCAGTCAATTCTGAAGGGTGAAGAAATTTAAAGTATTGTAATAGAAGGGGAAAAGAAAAAAATCTCTAAAAATAGTATTATATCATAAAGAGTCTATTTGACGCTGTTTGTACTTTGTATTCCTATTATGAGTCCCAGTTGCATTTTCCCGAGAAGTAACCGAGTACCGTGAAGCTTTCCCTGAAAAAAGCGGGACGCCATATCTTAAAAACTAACCACAGAATTTTCTTGAAAATAGTCCCATTATGTTTCCCACACCCAAATTACTCACCAACATCTGTCTAACCTAACCTAACCCATCCTAACCTAACCTAGGGGCATGGCAAAAAAGCCGGGGCTAGTGCAATACTAGCATACATCCCAGGAATTTGCGTCCCAGTTAGAAAAATTAATTCTTGGCTTTGCAAATTATATTTGCCCAGAAAATTATATAAATTATATAAAGTTGGGCCCATGTCAATCGAGTGAATAATCTTAATTTGATTTAATCATTATACACAAATATATTCACATCTAATCACATAAATAAATTATATGTATCCGAACTATCTAACGACAAGGATCGCACATACATCACTGATACGTTGTAAAAGTCATATATAGCTGTTATATATCTATATATCTGCAATAACTGTAATATTGTAACTGTACTCTCTTTGATAAATCTGACAGTTTATCAAAGAATGTTCCCATCATATTCTCTCTGTATATTCTTTTAACATTTATCTTAACAGTACTGTTAAGTTATTTACAAAACATTATTATTCTATAAAGGAGCTAAATATTATAATCTACTATAAAATAATAGTACCATAACTTGTTTCTTGGGAACATGACCGATTGAGAATGTTATCAGAAAATAAAAAAAGCTTTCGTTTATCTGATAATCTGATTATAACAGTATTTTAATAAAATACATACTCTTTTTATTTATCCATTTACTTATTTGTTAATCTATCTGTTTTTCTAATAATTGATCTACTCTTTCTGCATTTCCCTTTACCTTCTGCGACTTCTTTCGATTGAACACCATATCATTCTTTGGAAGCTTGAATTTCAAGTCAGTGGCCCCCTATGGTGGGCTTGTTCCATATGAATAGGGTAATTCTTCTGAATGATAATAATAATCTCTTATAAATCCTTTCATATATCATTCATATATGAAGTCTGTGGATTTCTTTAGTGTCAAATCACGCACCGCTATTGAGTATAAGTACATCAAAATAGACTATAACATTCACTTGATACAGTTACACAGCTGAATGTTTCTGAATGCACAGTAGGGCAGAAACGGATTGAAACACCTGGGTCTGAGTCAGTAGCCGAGGGAGCAACAATAATCAGCTTGAGACCTGACTCACCGTACTTGAAATGCTATCAATCATAACTTGGAAATGTGTAATACATATTTCATTCAAAGGTGAAAAAAAAAAAAAATTCTTAACGTTTCTCACTTGTTCAAAGTAATGAATTACACTCTCGGAATTTTCAAAATATTTATCAGTCATTACTAAATAAGCTTCTTTTCCGAGATGTTATGAAAAATACTTCTATAATTTTTTTACTGACGTCACAACAGTTTCCTGACTATCTTATCTTTCATTCACAAAATTCCCCAATCTTTTTATGCGAGAGAATTTTTTCCGAAAACAGCAATATCTCTTTATTACCTCCATCATTATTCCTCACAACAGGTTAACATTCTGAAGTTTGCAAAAGTCTGATAGACAAAGTTAAAAGAATAGACAAAGTTACGTGTAGACTGTCACGCAAATTTGACCACCAAAGATGGACCTCGTGAAGGGCAATAAGTGATAAGATTTTGGAAGGAATACTGATCTGTATATTTTTTATCATTTTTTTTTTTTTTTGAAAGGGGGTAAAAGTTACGTGTAGATTGTCACGAAAATTTGACTACTAAAGTTGAACCTCACGTAGGGTAATAAGTGATAAGATATTGGAAGAAATAATAATCTAAATATTTTAATTTTTTACCTATTTTTAAAGAGGGGGAGGGGAGAGGGATAAAACTGCTCAGCCTTGGCTGAGGTTTGCGTTTCATGGCTACATACATACGTAGATACACATACGTACATACATACATACATACATACACCAGGGAAAATAAATAACTGGGTGTAAATCTTGACCTATTTCTTCTTCCCTATGGTAAAGTTGGACATAAAACAATCTATCAGTGTGATGTCTATATATATATATATTATATATACATATATACACATACATCTATATATATATATATATATATATATATATATATATATATATATATATATATATATATATATATATATATATATCTAATATTGAGTACAGCAATAAGTGCTGTGGTAAATAAGAGACTAAACTTTTTATTTTTCATAAAAACTCACCTCTATTTCTTCTAAATCTCATTCAACAAACCTCCCAAACAAAACTCAAATGCTAGCTGTACAAATACACCCAAACTATACCTACGTAACAAAGGAATGTCCTGCTCTCATGAGACACGGTTTGTGCCCACATACCCAACCCCTATGCCATTAGTTTGTTCAATTTCCAATTGTGGCAATTTGCTCAACGCTACATCCTTGTTGTTCATAACCTGTGCACGCACAGGCGCCAACAATCGAGTGTTAAGAATTCTGACGGAGGAATTCTGTCACGGAATGGAATATGAAATTTAGGGCGAAGGCAGCGGTGAAAGGAAAGTTGAGATTAAAAGGTCTGAAAGGCGTAAGAGGAGGAGAACCTCGCAGTTGCACTATGAAGCGACTGTTTGGAGAGGATGGAAAGTAAGATGGAATCAAGAGAATATGAGCGGAGGTACAGTAAAAGGAATGAAAGGGGTTGCAGCTAGGGGCCGAAGGGACGCCACAAGGAACTTTAAGTAATGCCTACAGTGCACCGCGTGAGGTGCACTGACGGCATTACTCCCCAACGGGGTGTTTCCGAGTATGGAATTAGACAGATACTACCCGACCTTCCTACATATGTGACAAATTTTAATTAAATTTCCATTCCTTTTATTTAAGCAATAATTATCCGACACAGCCTGTTTGTAATACCAGGACACCCCGCCACTCCAGTCTCACCAAAAAATTATTTTTTTCCACTTTTTGCAACAATGATATCAAATCAAGACAATACTTGCTGAATAATTGTTTATTCACTTTATCCTTCATGAGTCTAACACTTCGTACTTTGTAATAATCCTGTTTTAATCAACAATAATTCACATTTTCTTCCCAATTATTTGATACAAGCACCAAAATTTTAAACGTCACTTCTGATTTCCATATTTATATAAGATTTTCGATTTTCTTTCGAACCAAATACTGCAATTTTCTCTTACTCATCAAGGGACATATCAAGAAATATTTCGCAGAAATACTTTTTCCAATATAAGAAAATTTCCACACAAAAATTCACAACAAATTCATTTTCCAAAACCCAGAAATTTAGTTCACGTAAGTTCAAATTCACTGAAATGCACAGGAATTTTTTTCTCTATTAAAATCCAGAGATTTCTTTCACGAAAGTTCAAATTCACTAAAATGTTCAAATTCAGTGAAATTTAGAGAACACATTTCTTTCTTACAACCAAGAAACTCCTTTCACAGACATTCAAATTCACTCAAATTCACCAATAAAAATTTTCAAATTCAGTGAATTTCACAAAAACATTTTCTTTCCTACAACCAATAAACCCCTTTCACATTAGCTCAAATTCACTAAAATTCACCAAAAGTTTTTTTTTTTAATTCAGTGAACTTCACAAAAACATTTCTTCCCTCCGACCAAGAAACCCCTTTCACAGAGGCTCAATTTCATGAACTCAAATTCACAAAAAAAAAAAAAAAAATACCTGACTTTCCAGTAGAAATCAGAAAGCACAATTCGCAATAAAACCTCGACAACAATAAGTGCACGCGAGTCAGTGTCACAATACACAATACAACGGTGGTGCCCTCTGATGATGAGGGCAAGTATGTTCACAGAAACTGCTCTATATTGAACCTGCTCTATATAATAGAATTACGTAACGCACCTGCAGGGCGATACGGCTGAAAAACACGTCCATTAACACAGTGAAAAGAACTCCACGAGCTTTTTTTCTCCAATAGAACTAATTCACCAGGTGCCGAAGTGATGATTTCACACGTCTCAACCTCAATTAAGATCGATTTAGTTTCATTATCGCGATCTCTCTCAGCGCCACCATAGTAACAGATATCGAATGTATAACCATCGATTGCAGGCAATGACGAGAAAGCCTCCCTCCTAAGAGAGTGAGAGGGGGGAAAGAGGAGGAGGGGGGCCTTATGCTTTTCTTCCGATTATCCACGACCGTGTCACCAAATTCTACGAGTGCTCCTTGCTACTGCTTCTACTAACTAACCAACGCGGATATGTGCAGTACTGCTCACCCCGATGGCTGCTTAAGCCTTTGGTGAGAGAAAGAGGTTGAGAGAAAGAGGGAGAGAGAGAGAGATCTTTTCTTCCCTTCCTAGCATTTCTCCTTCCTCTTCGTCCTCTTTCTTATCCCTACCTTCTTCTACGTAAAACGTCTAATTCCCTACTTTACTCCTCTGCCAAAACAACTGGCTCACTCCTACACATGCCCACCTTCCCTTAACCCCCCCTCCCACCCCCGTTTCCCTCTCCCCCTACACTTTCCTTACATACTTTCCCTTTCTCTCTCTCTCTCTCTCTCTTCAGTGTCTAATTCTTACGTCTCTGTCACCCCTCTATAAAGCCTTCTGGACTAATACGAACACAACATGGGCTCTTAGACAAATTCTCTCTCTCTCTCTCTCTCTCTCTCTCTCTCTCTCTCATGTCTAAGATCTGTCACTCTCTTCAAAAAGCCACTGGAACCAGACACAATAAATTAACTCTCTCTCTCTCTCTCTCTCTCTCTGTCATTCTCTCTCATCTTTGTCACTCTTCTAAAAAGCCTTCTGGCCTAAGACGAACACAACAAATTAACTATCTCTCTCTCTCTCTCTCTCTCTCTCTCTCTCTCTCTCTCTCTCTCTCTCTCTCTCTCAGTCCCAAAACCCTTTTGAAGATGAGCTCTGTTTATTCTCGGACAAAAAGAAGAAAACAGCTGCACTACATCAGATTCAAATACAATAAATGTTGGTCTTTGGGCATTTCACAACAGCCTCTACAATACCCTTCGGTAGGTAGAATTCGTGAAGTCTGGTGCCTTCATTCAGTGAAGGAATATTAGTGAATGAATATTAATAAACGGACGAACAACTCTGCACAGAAATATACGTAACGTTTTTCGGTCAGTGAAGATATTTGGGTATTTCACAACAGCCTCTAAAATACACTTTGGTAGGTCGAGTTCGAGAAGTCTGTTGAATTCATTCAGTAAATGAATATTAGTAAAAGAATATTAATAACCGAATATTAGTGGACGAACGACACTGCCCAATAAACACGTAACGTTTTTAGGTGACTATCAACAGCCCAATGAACGTGACTCAAGATGACACCTGTGTTGATACACGACCCTATCCAATGAATTGAAGCTTTCACAAGCCTTCTCGGTTTTTAAAGACTTATTTCAATAAAAACCAACCCGTCGAAACACCTGGTTACGTTCAGCTAATGGAAGAACTCGATAAAAACCGGAAGAATGAAGCCATAGAGAAAGAAACCTGAGGTTTTTTTTTTTTTTTTTTATCCTCTTCACTCTGCCCCGAGATACCATACTCCCGACAACAAATTGGGCGAACCATTGTGACTGTGCCAATTCGTGGAAGGAAGGAGAGAGAGAGAGAGAGAGAGAGAGAGAGAGAGAGAGAGAGAGAGAGAGAGAGAGAGAGGCCCACTGGCGTTTATGAATGCCATCAATACGCTTCTCCTCTTCGAAGAAACACTTGGAACATTTTAATTAGAACTGGTTCAGTGGTTCGGGTTTCTGCTTCCTGGTTCGCACTTAAGTCAGTCAGTTCTACTGTTATGTTTATTTGCTGTTACTTTTACTCTTGTTTTTATAAACGTAAAATAACGCATTACAGTAAAAGAAAGGTAGATAATACATAATACATTCTACAACAGATAATACATACATTATGTGTGTATATATATATATATATATATATATATATATATATATATATATATATATATGCACACAAACACAACAAATTGAAACTAACCTTTAGTAGGTGGGCTTACTCTCCATTCCAAGACAACAATAATTACTTACAGCTTACAGAAATCCCAAGTACAAAACCACGGCCATACTCACCTGAAAATAAGAAGAAATAAATGTTAGTTCAAAATATCGCACAAGTTATATTCAGGAAAAACTGCCTTTTCAAAATAACTCACGTAAAGAAAAATTCACGTGGTCCAATAATGCAACAGAATTCGGCCAAAACAAACTGAAGGGCGCGTAAAGTACCCCGTCCAAATGTCTAGCATAGAAACGGGAGGACCTCGACGAGGTAATCCTCAACCCTATATATATATATATATATATATATATATATATATATATATATATATATATATATATATATATGTATATATGTACTTATAGAATATATATAGATATATAGATAATAGGTATATATATATACATCAACCACCTGTTTAAACAAAAGAATGAGAGTCGTAAAGCGTCAAAAAAATAAAAAATAAAACGTTCAACCAATTACAACTTTCGAAATGAAAGTATGCGTTCAACCAATTACAATTTTCGAAATAAAAGAATGGAACGAATGAAAATACTGAGTGTGGCCATTTTTTTTATAAACTTATAAAAAAAAGTATCTATTCCGTGAGTTAAAACTTCTGGAATAAAAGTGTGGAACAAGCATATCATATGAATATAAAAATACGCGTTCGCAGGATGTTACCCAATAGATATCAAACTTGACAAAACGAGAGGATCTCAAAATTGATAAAACGAGGCAGATTAACACAGGAAGTGAACGATAACATTTTGAAGAGTTATTACCACGTGGCACCAACATAAAACACACAAATATCAATAAAAACAATAAAAAAACATCAACTATACTTTTCACATAGACACACGATATTACACATCAGATACAAACATTTAAAGAGATACACCACCTAGTACCAAAAAAAAAAAAAAAAAAAAATATCAACAAAAAAACAACAACAAATGAAGCACACTTACTGCAAGGCTTGCAACAGGAAAAGAGGCAGGACATGCGACAAACGGAGGGGGGTCCCACAAACCACAAACACCAAACGCAACCTAAAACACCGAATGGGTAATGTGAAGAACCTTAAATGTTACGTCTACATTATCCTCTCCGTCCGGACACAGATGTTTAGGCACAGTTCATGAGACACTCCCAGGTCGTTTAATTTCTAAATGGTGCTTATGACTATGGGTGAACACACATACACACACACACACGCATGAACACATTGTCGAGATTACAAGAGTCTACACAGCGTCTTAAAATAGAACAGTAATACTCAAGATTCCACTCTATTAGCATACATTGTGCTAGTGTGTACTGAAGTGATACAGTCTACATTCTTTTCCTGTTGCTATATATTGCATATGTTTGTATATATCCATTAAATACCATCAATCAGTTTCATTTCTCTTAATACGTAGTGTGTACTACAGTGATAAAACCTACATTCTTTTTGTTGCTATATACTGCCTATGTTGGTATATATTCATTAATACCCTCAATCACTTTCATTTCTCTTAATATGTAGTTCATAAGTTTCTGAATATTCTTAATGAATTCAAGTTAGGTTTGTACGTTTTATTGTATATTTCAATATACACAAAAAATCACGGCAGAGCAATAAATGGTAAATCCGTTTCAGGACTGCATACTTTAAAAGTTTGCGCATCAAACAAAGAAAAATGCCGTACTATGATTGGTTATTACTATTTTACGCGAAATGACGTTGCAGCAAAGATTTTGAGAACACAGTCATACTTCCATCACTAAAATTCACTACTAAACTTATAATTGCCTCTAAATGAAGTAAGAAAAATATTTCCCCTTATTATCGATGTTTTCTTGTGCTTTCATATTATCAAGGCCCTTCCATTCCAACACCATTCCCATTCCATCCAGCCAGCGATTTTAAAAGTCTCAATTCCATCCTTCCTCATAACACCTTCAAATTAAACAAGCTACTCACCTTACCTCTTGTCCTCCAGTCTCTCCACGTGACATAACCATCACTTACAAGTCTGATCCATATCATTATCCATACTAATTTTTTGCTATATCAAACCATCTCTACACATCCTTTCAACATACGCACTTTGCTTCCATAAAGGAGAGTTGGCTCAACAATTCTCGCATACATACAATCTCTGCTTAAAGTTACACGTTTCTTCCCCAGCCATTTTACATACATACATAAATACATACATTCATACACGAAGCATCTTTTTCAATAAATTCCCTATGAAACTAAGCAATCAATTCATAGGGGCATCCTGAGAATGAAAGTTACTTAGGGAAAAAATCATAAAAAATTGCAGCAAAGAGTCAGCTGCTATAAGCCATACAGATCTATACAAGAAAATCATAAAAAGCAAAAGAGCCCAAAAGAATCTCCCTTTTAACAAAAGAAACTCCTACCACAGTACGGTAACCGTGACAACACGAGGATCCCTATGAATAATCAAAGCAAAATATATTTTTATATACGCGTATTTTTTTATGCAAAAAAATAAAAATAAAGTAAAATAAATAAAACAAAATAATGATGATGATGATGATGATGATGATGATATAATAATAATAATAATAATAATAATAATAATAATATTTATTATTATTATTATCATTATTATTATTATTATTTTACTTTATTTTATTTTTATTTTTTTGCATAAAAAATTTTGAAAAATTTTAATTATTTTTTTATTTCACCAATTCAGGAGGTGCGAGAACTGACTGCTGACTGCTGATTTGAAAGGAGCGCACATATTGAAAAAGGTTAAGAACCATTGCTCTAATCTGACTCAGTGTCTTGAGATACTCGGAGAAGTTACGAGAGGCAGAGGATCAATCAACAGGCTGCGCGCGCAGGGGAAGAAGACATTCATCAAGAATAGAGTAGTATGGAGGGGGGTGGTGTGAGAGGACCAGCGGGGAGCCGATATATAGACAGCATGCTGCAATGTCAACACGCAGTGGTCGCTGAAGACCCGCATGACTGGGATGAGATGAGATGACGCAAGCCAGATTTTGAAGGAGGCGTCTTCTAGCGCGAGTTTCAGTGAGTCACAGTGAGGCTTGAGAGCCTGTGGGTTGTGCTCAAGAATGAAGAATAAAACTGGATATTGAAGAGGAAAGAGAAATTTTCGTTTTCTTACCGGCAATCAAAAACTAGATCGCCAGGGTCATAAACGTAAAAAAAAAAAAGACAATATTCAATAACCCCTCATTAAAGGAATATAAAAACCATTATAACTTATCATAACATAAATGGGTTTCCGAACGAAGGCTGCTAATACAAATTGGAAAACTGCCAGCCATTACTATGAAGAGGCCGAGGTAATTTGAGACTGACAAAAGCAAGAGAATATAAAAATAAATAAATAAATTAGACCTGAAATATTTCAGACAAGTAACTTAGAGGAAATGTTACTTTTGGCAGACACAGGAGATCAGCGCCTGCCCTATGAGCCTACAGAGGGCCAGGACGACTTGACCTTTTTAACAATAAACATAACTAAACAGTAAAGACAAAACGATTTCAGACGGTCATTATAAATGGAGAAGTTAAAACGACAGGCCGACTTCCAACGATATCGTAGAGAGAGAGAGAGAGAGAGAGAGAGAGAGAGAGAGAGAGAGAGAGAGAGAGAGAGAGAGGGAGGAAGGGGGAGGGGGAAGAATGGTAAACAAATTTCTTTCACTACGGGAGCTAACGTCACTACCAAAACATGAAGCTGGCAGCCAAGGGAGGCGTTTTGGGAGGGGTTGGTGGGGCAGAGGCAGAGGGGTTGGGTTACAGGGGGTAATGTCTCCATTGAGCACAGAGGGGATTCAATGGCCGGTGACTAAGGCACTATCTCGGTAGATAAACGAAGGGGGGGGTTAAGATTGCATAATACAGAAAAATTTATATTATACATACACATATATATATATATATATATAAAACACACACATATGTATAGTATATACATACATACATATATACATGTATATATATATATATATATATATATATATATATAGATATATATATATATATATATATATATCAGGTTAATTGTACCAGACACATATTCACACTTATATATATATATATATATATATATATATATATATATATATATATATATATATTAATATATATCAGGTTAATTACACAAGAATTCACTCTAATTTAAAAGAATTCACAAATGTCCACTTGATAATGTAATACATGTACACAATATATATAAATTTTCTGTATATTCATTTACAAGACAGTCACAGTGGTGGAATTTAGTTCTATAATAATATAATAATAATAATAATAATAATAATAATAATAATAATAATAATAATAAAGTCCACCCCAAATGCGGAATCATTACACACTCGCAAACAAGTCACATAGCATTAAAACAGCAACCTGACTCGACAAATAATGCCCAGTTTAATATATCAACATATTAAACTACTTTACAAAATGAGACCGGGGATATTTTTATTACGATCTCAATAGGCTATTTGCAGTAGTCAACTTTTTAACCATGAAAGTATGAATAAGGTAGAAACTCCTTTTTTTTACTTAAAATAAATAATTTCACATAGCTGAAATACTCATCTACACAAGGACTTGAAACTACTCAATAATAATAATAATAATAATAATAATAATAATAATAATAATAATAATAATAATAATAATTCTGAAATCAACTCCAAAATATCGCAACTTATATCAAGTTGCGATATTTATGAGCGAAACCATTACATTTAAATAAGTATACCTTATACCCGAGACCCTCCGCTAACGTTTTCTTTGGGCACATTACCATTCTCTATAAATATTAAAGGGTATACTGAGACAATTCACCAATCAGCACCTTACCACGAGCGTGGTAGTAATACTTTCCAACCGATATCTATTTAATAACAGGAAAACAACTGAAAATGCATATAAACTCATTTTATTCTCATATCATTAATATGCCCTTGGAGATATTAGTAGGTGTCCCTGTACCATATCCTTGTTCTTTCACAACATTCAAAATTATTTACCTCACTGAGAGCAAAATACAGCATCAATTTACTTTAGTCAATCAAAACGGAATTGAAAGACCATACAGGATACCTATTGCAATGTAAAGCACAGGGTGTGGTTGCCATATACTCCTCCTCCCATGCCACATTGTGACTTAATATATACAATTCATTCCTTAAAGATATTTCTGTAGCTACTGGCTTCCAGTAAAAGCTCCAAAGGCGTGGTTAAACATCATTGCAAATATTTACTTTACATCCGTCAACATCATTCCTCATCCTCGTGGTTACTGGAGACCTCGCAGACAAAATAAAAGAACTATGTGTTAATTAAAATGTGTTGATCATTTGATCCCAAAGGTTACAGAAAGTCTCAAAGACAAAATAACAGAACAATGTGTGGAGATATATCAATACTTACATCCAGGGGCTGGGCGCTTCTTGCAAGCAAGGTCATAAGGGCGGTAGGCATCTGTGGGATCTCTGCCATACTGGGTTCGATCCATGTTGACAAACACTTAAAGGCACTTGAAGAAGTCTCAGTTTATTTTCAAGTTGCAAAGGCACTTGAAAGTACCTGCGTATATGGAGCTTTTAAGGCACTAAGAACACCACTGATTTTGAGAGGTCACTGTATGTATAGGTATATATATTTTTTTTCTTTCACAGAAATACACTTCACTTTGAACAAAAAATATAAATTGTTCCTGAACGAGAGATTATCCTAAAAATATAAAAATGATTGAATTAACGATCTACAAGATTTCACAGGGAATATATACAACGAAAAGATAACGAGAAAAATGTATGATAACATTTTAATGCATATATGATCCCACAACATCACTGATCATTTCGTTTACATATCCGTATAATTTACCATTTTGTTTACATATCGGTGTACAATTTACCGCGCTTGGTGACGTTCGAGCCAAAAATACATATAACAAAATTGTTTACAAATCCGTATATCTTATCATATTTTGCGATCTTCGAGCCAAAACTAAATATGATAAAGTTGTTCAAAATTCCGCATACTTTACCACACTTTGCGACCTTCGAGCCAAAAAGAAACAAATTTGTTTACTAATCCATATATCTTATCATAATATGCGACAATTGAGCTAAAAATAAATAAAATAAATTTCTTTACAAATCCGTATACTTTTTCACACTTTGTCATCCTCCAAAAACAAATATAAAAATTTTCTTTATAAATCTGTAAACTTTACCACAAACTTTGCGACCTTGTGGGCAAGAAATTTAATAAAATAAAAAGTAAAAAATGCGCCGAACTTTCTTCGGCGCAATCGAATTTTCTGTACAGCATATAATCAAGGCCACCAGATCTATCTTTCGGTGGTCTCTATAATGCTGTATGAGCCGCGGCCCACGAATCTTTAACCACGGCCCAACGGTGGCCTGCCATATATCGTTGACCGAGGCACGATTATGGCTAAATTTAACCTTATACAAAATAAAAACTAATGAGGCTAGAGGGCTGTAATTTGGCATGATCAACATACCAATTTGCAGCCCTCTAGCCTCAGTAGTTTTTCAGATCTGAGGGCGGACAGAAAAAGTGCGGACGGACAGACAAAGCCGGCACAAGAGTTTTCTTCTACAGAAAACTAAAAATAAACAATCGGGATAACTCCTCATATCTGCAACATGCACTTGAAATTCCTCAAAACTATATTAACCCACCAACATACTTTTCCTTCACTTAAAATACTTTGTCTCCCTCCGGAGAGATAACGACTCTCAGTGGACCTCCTCTGCCATATCGGCTTATTGAAGAGGTGTCTACTTCAAGGATAATCGTTTAAATCAAAGGATCAGCTATTAATAGGATACATGCGGTATCCTGCAATTGGCCTACTTCTGAAATTCAAATACAGGATATTCCATTTGTAACAAAAAATAGTGTGTGTGAAATTCAAATACAGAATATTCCATTTCAAATAAGAAAAATAAGTAGTGAGAGAGAGAGAGAGAGAGAGAGAGAGAGAGAGAGAAACAAAATATAAGTTGTCTGCAGTTAGACACAGTGTCTCAGGCAGAACACCACCCCACCAAACAATGAAATAACAGAGAGAGAGAGAGAGAGAGAGAGAGAGAGAGAGAGAGAGAGAGAGACTGTAGGCTAACGATAATAAACAGCACCACGAAGGAAACTCCTTACAATAACAAGATCTCGGGGGAACAAAGCTCGGGATAAAGAAAGTTATGAGTAACTCTTTGAGAGAGAGAGAGAGAGAGAGAGAGAGAGAGAGAGAGAGAGAGAGAGAGAGAGAGAGAGAGAGAGAGAGAGAGAGGAATGTAAAGAAGATGCATCGTTGTTACTAGACACATTTCCCTTAGCAAGATAACTGAGAGAGAGAGAGAGAGAGAGAGAGAGAGAGAGAGAGAGAGAGAGAGAGAGAGACTGTAATGTGGTATTATTTGCCCTCCGCATCCAAATAAAAGTATTATCATTAGAATGATTTTGCATAAAATAAAACCATTATCCTGAAGTAGAGAGAATTTAGGTTTTTTTTGCAAATGTTTACCAGGATTGTTAACAGCTATTCAAGAAATTTAATGCTACAACAAACCTCTCTCTCTCTCTCTCTCTCTCTCTCTCTCTCTCTCTCTCTCTCTCTCTCTCTCATTTCACTGTTTGGGGGGGGTATGGTGTTCTGCCGAAGATACTGTGTCTAACTGCAGACAACTTATTTGTTATTTATACACCCCTCTCCTTTCTCTCTCTCTCTCTCTCTCTCTCTCTCTCTCTCTCTCTCTCTCTCTCTCACAAACAACCCATCCCCTGCATGACAACGACATCAATCTATGACAAAAAAATAAAAAATAAATAAAATCGTATAAAATACTGAAATTCTTTTCCGCGTTCCTTAATATAACACTAAGCATCGCCTTGAAAAAAAAAATAAAAAAACCTTTCCTTAGAACAATTTATCTTCCGGAGCAAAAAACTAAACCTTCCCGAAATTCGCAAATGCTGACAACAATGCTTCTATAGTTTTTTCTTTTTTTTTTTTTGTACCATACGAAACAAACAAGTTACTTGTACATAATTTACTAGAAAAAAAAATAATACGAAATAAAATGCTGTCGGTATTATTTTGGAGCCAAGGACTGATGTTCCTTGTCGAAAAATGTTATTAAATATACGCAAAATTGATAGCTTGCATTTAAATACAAACGTACAGGAGGAGAGAGAGAGAGAGAGAGAGAGAGAGAGAGAGAGAGAGAGAGAGAGAGAGAGAAGATATAGAGAGAGATTAAATGTAAAAAATGTAAAAATAGCTTTAAATTTAAAACATTAAATCCTATTAAGAGAGAGAGAGAGAGAGAGAGAGAGAGAGAGAGAGAGAGAGAGAGAGAGAGATTCCCCACATGAAATGTAAATAACTTCAAATTTATACACAGTAAACTCCTATTAATTGTAGAGAGAGAGAGAGAGAGAGAGAGAGAGAGAGAGAGAGAGAGATATTCCTGACATGAAATGTAAATAACTTTAAATTTAAACACAATAAATCCCTATAAATTGTAGACAGAGAGAGAGAGAGAGAGAGAGAGAGAGAGAGAGAGAGAGAGAGAAAGAGAGAGAGAGAGAGAGAGAGAGAGAGAGAGAGAGAGAGAGAGAGACTAAGCCTGAATAAAGAACTACGTACATACGCAAAAAGAACCTAAAAGAAGCCACCACCGCCGCAGCAACTCCCAAAACAACGCAATGTAAATAAGCTCTTTCGTTTCATCGAACTCTGGGCCTTGCGACCAGGAAACACAGAGACCAAAATAGAATCCCCAAGCGCCGCGCAATTAATTATGATCTCACACACACAATTTAGAAGAATCAGCCTCTATTATAACGACACCGTGTCAATGGCACCTAAGACATCTTCCTTCGTCGATTCTCAAGTTATTTCTGTTCTCTTCTTTCTTATACTATCAATTTCCGCTTCTTGTGTGATCCAAAGTCTCCCTTAACCTCCTACCTATCTGCCATAAATTCCGTCTCACATCGGGATCAAACCCGGGTTTTTCAATTGAAAGTCAAGGGGGCTACCAACAACTTTATTATATCGTTTTTCTGCTTGTTACATGATTTTGACTCTCTCTCACCTTCCTCCCTAACTAATATACATTTCTGACTCACATCGGGATCGAACCCGGGTCTTTCAATTGAAAGTCAAGGGGGGCTACCAACATCTTTTTTTATATAATTTTTCTGCTTGTTATATGATTTTGACTCTCTCTCACTTTCCTCCCTAACTAATATACATTTCTGACTCACATCGGGATCGAACCCAGGCGCTTTCAATTAAAGGCAAGGACGCTACCAACTGAACCACAAAAGTAGCGCCCTTGCCTTTCAATTGATACACCTCTTTCTTATAAGATCATTTTCTTCTCACATGATTGTAAATCTCTCTCACCTTCCTCCCTAACTAATATAATTCTGACTCACACTGGGATCGAATCCGGGACTTTCAACTGAAAGGCAAGGGCGCTACCAAGTGAACCACAAAGGGAGCGAGCACCACTCAAATTTCATTAGAAAGACCTGGATTCGATCCTGATGCGAATCAAAAATTGATTTCTGTTCCACACGTGATTGTGTTTTGATTACTTCTACTTGACCGTGTGTGTGTGTGTGTGTGTGTGTGTAAGTGTGTGCTCGCGCGCGTGTAATGCGTGCGCATGCATGCAAGCATTTTATCTACCTCGACAATGACGTATCGATTCTACCTCTACGTATAAGAACTTACACTTCCCTTCCCTTTCGGACATAACCACACTCCCCTTTCCGAACTCCTCGCGTGTATGCGTACACTTACGCGCACGTCAGCGCGCACGCGCACGCGCACGCATTATCCTACAAGGGATCCGCAAACGTCACCCAATTTGCATACCTTCGCCTCGGATGCAAAGTGATGCTTACCACCACCCACAGAACAATGGCGACTGCTACCACCTCCGGTGCCGAACCGCGTCTAAATAACCGACAAGAGAGAGTCCTAATAGATGACGTCACGATGGGAGGAAATTATCTACAGAGAAGAATAATACTTGTGTGGTGTTATTCCTCACACCGTGGGACTGTGGAATCTCAGAAGTTCAAGCGAAGATGCGATGCATTGGTATCCTAAAGCAAGTCTCCTTGTGCTTTAAGCATTTCCTTACATTTTTATCTGTTTATTTGTTAGTTTGTTCATTTATTTTTTTTATTTTCTGGTTACTGGTCTCTTCTTTCTGTATTTCCTATTACTTTCTGTTACTTCTTTCAAATGAACACCGTAATATTCTTTGGAAGCTCGAATTTCATGTTAAAGGCCCCT
>NC_089747.1:3330000-3372500 GCF_040412425.1 Macrobrachium rosenbergii | reverse complement strand
TCTTCAGAGCATTCTGTCTCGTTTAACTGAATCCCGGTTTTATGTTTTTGATAAAATAAACAGTTCCAAAGACCTGATGTGCACAGACATTCAATTTTTTGACGGCAATATTATACACTATGGAGATATATACAAAGAGATCAGGTTTACTGTCCACTTCCCCATTTACGTCCACTAAGCATTACAATATACACCAGACATCAACTCTCTCTCTCTCTCTCTCTCTCTCTCTCTCTCTCTCTCTCTCTCCACGTCTTTTGAAACCACTCCCCATTTTCACATACTCCCGAAGCCGTATATAGCATGATTACCACCCTCCATCTTTTCCAAAGTATGCATCCCAAAAAAGGATGGGTAGGATACATGCTACAAGGATACGGACGACCCCTTGCTTAGGATAGGAGAGGAGGAGAGGAGGAAGAGAAGGGTGAGAAGTGGAGGAGGAGGAGGAGGAGGGATGAAGACATATGAGGATCGAGACGATACTCAATCATGGCTTTACGCTGCAAGAACGTCGACGGACCAAAGGTTAACCAAGGTTACGTAGTTTCATGCACAGAGAGAGAGAGAGAGAGCGGGGGGTCGAATATTTACGTAGATGTATCAAAAGTTAACTACCATTTACGGTTCGGAGAGAGAGAGAGAGAGAGAGAGAGAGAGAGGGGTGGGGATATTTACGTACATGTATCAAAAGTTAACTAAGATTTTAGAGAGAGTTAGAGAGAGAGAGAGAGAGAGAGAGAGAGAGAGAGAGTGGGGGACTATTTACGTACATGTATCAAAGTTAACTAAGGATTTTACGGTTCGTAGAGAGAGAGAGAGAGAGAGGGAGAGAGAGAGAGAATATTCACGTAGATGTATCAAAAGTTAACTACGATTTTACGGTGAGAGAGAGAGAGAGAGAGAGAGAGAGAGAGAGAGAGAGAGAGAGAGAGAGAGAGAGAGAGAGAGAGAGAGTTAACCTTAATATATCGAAAGTTACCATAATTTTATGTCTTCTGCGTGTCTGGAAAAGAGAGAGAGAGAGAGAGAGAGAGAGAGAGAGAGAGAGATTAATAACACAGACAAACAAGAGTTAAGATAGCTTAAAAAAAGTATAAAAAAAACCTCTGCATTCAAATTCTTCACCATCTTTCTGTTCTAGAATTCTCAGAGCCTCTGTCAAACCGAAATGTCAATTCAATCCCCCGGATCAAGAAAGCTAGACCAAACTGACAATAGAGACACCCTCTACCCACTTACGGGAGGTCAGAGGGAACTTTGTTCACTTGGGCAGCTGATATTAAACGTACCAAGTGGACGGACGGAGATCTCTTTTTCTTTAACCCTTAATTAACATGCCCGAACGTCCATGGCCACCGGGAATCAATAATAAACTTTCAATAGCCACCAAAGGTTAATTTAAATCAATCAGTACACTTTCACTTTATTTTTTTACAGTGAGATGTAAATATTGACACAGAAACAAGACACAACATTAATCGGATGTAAATCAGACTGGTTGACACTTTGGGAAAAGGAGGATATGGTGGCATTTATCATTATTCAGTGACTGGTGCCAACAGAGGTCAGTTCTCTGGGTAGAGTTCAAATGGGTACGTACAGACCGTTGGTCTTTTATTAAGCTTGAAAACTGAATGGTAGATTATAAAGGAAATTGTCTTTTTGGTTTAAGCTGTACTAATACGTGTTTGTAACTACTACTACTACTAATGCTATCGCTAATAATAATAATAATAATAATAATAATACGCGCCAAGGCATCAATCCAGCCTTCCTGTATAAATACCTGACTACCTAATAATAATAATAATAATAATAATAATAATAATAATAATAATAATAATAATAATAATAATAATAATAAGTCCTGTTAAATAGGATGGCTGGATTATTTGAGTAAATCTGATATTGAGTCATCTCAATTTACCTTAAAAGACTCGGTATAAAAAATAACTCAAATGCTGTAGCCATCCTATTTACCAGGACTTGTTTAAGAGAGGGTCTATTTCCTTCTTAATAATAATAATAATAATAATAATAATAATAATAATAATAATAATAATAATAATAATAATAATATACGAAGCAGTGCCACTTCAAGCCATGATTCCAACAGCCCCCTTCTACAAATATAGGTGAACCCATACTATAAAGTCTCTACCCTCCCTTCCTCCACCCCCACCCCTCCAGTCTCACCCATCCATCATTTTATTACCATCCATTCTAAAGCTACAGGTTATTCTAATGAAGGAGAATGTCGCTAGAATATCTGGATAACTTTCCACACTGAAATGAGAATCGACAAAAGCAGCCTTGAGATTCTATTTGGTCACAGGAAAGTTAGTTGGTTTAGCTCAGAGCAGCCTTATGCCAGCACTGGGCCTTATCCAAGGGAGGCCCCTATGTGTGGTGAGGGGCTAAAGGAGATGAAAGGCCTGGCGTAGACTTCTGGACTAGACAACCAACAAAAACTGTCACTGAGAACTGGATCACTGATTACATTAGGATGAGACTAAATAAGAGTTTCTTTGGTACTTTTAACCAAAATTCAAGTGCTGTGTAATTTCCTTAAACCCAATTTCAATATAATATAATATAATATAATATAATATAATATAATATAATATAATATAATATAATATAATATAATCTACATATGAAGGTAATTAAGCAATTAGTAATTTACTTTAAAAATTATTACTTTGCATTTCAATAAAGCATCAAGTGTTACACATCATAGCTCCTTCTGAGAATATTTGTTTATGCTAAACAAGATGCCAATATGACACCTGAAGGAGTAAATGAAAGGCTCCAGCCAGCTCTAATGATTACGGTATGCGCGCAACTTGGTCACCTCATTATGGATCGAATGGTTATCATTGTCTGTCTTGCGAAGCAGCGACCAACACGCTGCGGACAATGCCACACACGCCTCGGCAAGATCTCTGGAGACCTGCTGTTGCCACAGCATAGCACATTAATATTAAGAACAGAAGAGAAAATAGAATTTAGGCCATTGGCCAAGCGCTGGGACCTATGAGGTCATTCAACGCTGAAACGGAAATCGAGAGGAAGAAGGTCTGAAAGGTGTAACAGGAGGAAAACCTCGCAGTTGCACCATGAAACAGCAGTTAGGAGAGGGCAGAAATGGAAGAAAGAGAATATGAACGGAGGTACGGTAAAAGGACTGAAAGAGGTTGCAGCTACGGGCCGAAGGGACGCTGCAAAGACCCTTAAGTAATGCCTACAGTGCACCGCATGAGGGACATTAATATGAAACAAGCTGAGAGTCAGAAAAAAATTACGACGGAATATATATATATATATATATATATATATATATATATATATATATATATATATATATATATATATATATATATATATATATATATATATATATATATATATATATATATATATATATATATATATATATATATATATATATATATATATATATATATATATATATATATCTGTGTAATAAGGGATTATCCAAAGAGAAATATACCTATGATTTTTTTTCTAATTCTTAAGCTCAGAGCTTACTTCAGTAGAAAGTTTCCAGTGAGGAGTGTTGAACCAAGCGTACGAAAGTTGTAAATGTGGATTAAATAACATTTTTTTAATATATGTATCGCCTAACTAAACAGTGAAAGGACTTTGTGAGTGAAGCAGTGAAAACCTGGCAATAGCGAACAAAAATGCCAGACAGAAAAAAAAGAGAAATGGGAAAAAGACAAAAGAAAGAAGCAGGGAAAGGCAATAACATGACAGAGAAGCGAGAAAATAGAAACAGAATATCGAAGGAAACAATGATAATATGGAGAGAGAGAGAGAGAGAGAGAGAGAGAGAGAGAGAGAGAGAGAGAGAGAGAGACTGGAGGACGAGCCATGACGCAGAGATTACATCACATTCCCCCCAGATATTCCATCCGACCCTGGAAGAGAGAGAGAGAGAGAGAGAGAGAGAGAGAGAGAGAGAGAGAGAGAGAGAGAGAGAGAGAGAGACCGCGAGGGGATGATGTAACGTAATCTGAAGAGATTCTCTGTCCAATGCATCTCCCTCGTTGTTTCTTCATTACCGACTGGTTTATACTGGCAATATAATTCCTGTCTTCCTCTTTTAGTTTTCTGTGAAAGAAAACTATTGCGCCGGCTTTGCCTGTCCGTCCGCACTTTTCTGTCTGCACTTTTTCGGTCAGCACTTTTTCTGTCCGCCCTCATATCTTAAAAACTACCGAGGCTAGAGAGCTGCAAATTAGTATGTTGACCATCCACGCCCCCAATTCTAAAACATACCAAAGTGCAGCCCTCTAGCCTCAGTAATTTTTATTTTATTTAAGGTTAAAGTTAGCCACAATCGTGCGTCTAGCAACGATATAAGACATGCCATGGTTAAAGTTTCATGGGCTGCGGCTCATACAGCATTATACCGAGACCACCGAAAGATGGATTTATTTTCGGTGGCCTTGATTATACGCTGTACAAAAAACTCGACTGCGCCGAAGAAACTTCGGCGCATTTTTTACTTGTTTTTTTATATGCTGTCGAACTTCTCAGTTCCAGAGGTCTTTTATTCCTCACACCGTTGGACTGTGGAACGGTCACCCTGGGGATTCTGTGCAATTGGAATCTCAAAAGTTCAAGTGAAGATGCAACGCATCACTACCCTTGAACTTTTAATAATTAATCATTTTATCCATTTATTTATTAATTCACTACTTTATCTTTGTTTTACAATAACTGATCTCTTCTTTCTGTATTTCCTGTTGTTTTCTGCAATGTCTTTCAAATGAACACCATGTTCTTTGGAAGCTTGAATTTCAAGATGATGGTCACTGTAGGCTTGTTCCATATGAAAAGGGTATATCTTCTGAATAATAATAATAATAATAATAATAATAATAATAATAATAATAATAATAATAATACATAAATATATATACAAGTATAGTCTGCTAAGTAAAGGACGATAAGTCGAAAGGCCTTCCAGCACTCCATTGTTTTGCTTTCCTTCGTGGATTCTGGTCTTTATTTATAATATTCGTCACGTTCCATATTGTCGTGATTCAGTTATACAACAAGTGTGTGTGTGTATATATATATATATATATATATATATATATATATATATATATATATATATATATATATATATATATATATATATATATATACATACATACATACATACTAAAGAAGAGAAAAACAAATAAGACAATCATCAAAATAAATAAAATAAGAAACCTCTTAGGAAATACCCAGAACAACCACTGAACATAATATGGCCACTATACAATTTAACCAACTACAAGGAAAAAATGAAAAAGAAGGTCACATGTCACCAGGTAATATAATCAGTAGAACGGCAAGCCTTCAAAACTCTCTCTCTCTCTCTCTCTCTCTAGGTCTTAGGCTCTTAGGTTCATTGTGGCTGGAAAGCAAGAAAGTTAAAGGGAGTTTGTATAACATGAACAAGAAATTTAAATGAAGCATGTATAACAAGAAAGTATATTCAATGGAGTATGTATAACATGAAAGTCATGTGGCGTATGTACAGTATACATACATGTATTCAGGAGATCACGACAACAGCAAGAACTGAATTATACAGCACTGAAGCAAAACTGTGAAGACTTTACTGAGCAATACTTATTAGTAAGCAATCCTCATTACTGAGCAATCCTTAAGCACGTCTACAAAGTAAGCCCATCTTGGGCAACTAAAGTGGCGAAAATACGATTTATTTTGTACTTAAACTACAATGTGCAGTCATCAAGAGTAAGCAAGATATCTGTTTGATGAATAGTTTATCGCAAGAAATGTTTTACAGCAACGGCCAATCGGGCTGGTAGATAAATGTCCTTTTCTAGCCCAGGCTTGAATAAACAAGGTCAACCTAATGAATGAAACACAGAAGAAGGAAGAAATGCCGAAGCATAGCTGTAGTGACGAAAAAAATAACTCGAACACCAAAAGCCAGACTCGAGAGAAATTTAAAATCGTGGACATCCGATTTCAAATTGTGAACATCCAATTTAAAATTGTGAACTTCCAACTTAAAATTGTGAACATAAAATAGTGAACATCCAGTTTAATATAGTGAGCATCCTATTTAAAATTGTGAACATCCAATTTAAAATAGTGAACATCCAGTTTAATATAGTGAGCATCCTATTTAAAATTGTGGACATCCAATTTAGAATATTGAACATCCAATTTAAAATAGTGCACATCCAGTTTAAAAGTATGAACAACAATTTAAAATAGTGAACATCCGATTCAAAATAGTGAACATCCAATTTAAAATTGTGAACATCCAATTCAAAATAGTGAACATCCAATTTAAAATAGTGAACATCCAATTTAAAACTGTGAACATCCAGTTTAAAATAGTGAACATCCAATTTAGAATAGTGAACATCCAATTTAAAATAGTGAACATCCCATTAAAATCGTGAACATCCAAATAGGTGTTGAATTTCACACAAGATTATTTTCAATCCCATCAAGCACAGAAAGCAAGCTAAAACTCCAACCACCTCACTAATTCGTTTTAAACCCCTTCAAACGACCTAACGACTTGGACGACAAGTCCGTGCGTGAGCGACCTTGACCGACAGATACAGGCAGCCAGCGACAGACGCGCGCACAGACACAGACTTTTAGCCATGACATCGAAAGCCGCCGCTGTTGCTTTTTCACACAGCCATCTGGCGGCTATGCACTCAGCCTTCAAGGCTAATTCGACTGACAGCTGGGGGGTATAATTAACAATAAAGGATACGGGAATGTAATAATATGTAAGAAAAATATTAATTTTTATATTAATGCATAAATCACTTCACTAAAAAATTATTTTTATTTTTAGGGGATGATTGTTCATGAATTCACAATCCTGAACTTTCACTTCGCCCAACTGCTGGTGGCCCTCTATTTCCTAAACCCCTCTCCCCCCCCCCGCTCCACCCACCCCACCCCCTGGGGTAACCAGACCCAAAGAGACCCGTCCCTCTGGTACCACCCAGATACCATCCCAAGACTCACCGACCCAATCCCCTCAAAAAAAAAAAAAAAAAAAAAACAGCATCATTTCTCCTCCCAAATTACCGAGCTTATATACCTCGCCCACCTGAGCCTAAACCTGTTGAAACGGAATTACCAAGTATGGTAAATTATGGACATATACGGTCATAAGTTTCGAAGCTGATAAATGCATAATATTAGGACGGGATTGAAATTATGATATAGAATTGAATTTTAAGATCTGGTGAATTATTGAGATTATGCTCTTGAATTAGGGAGTAACACATTTGAATATACATAAATATATATATATATATATATATATATATATATATATATATATATATATATATATATATATATATATATATATAACATATATAGAATATATATATATATATATAATATACATATGTGGGCGTATATGTAAGTATAATGGAATAATTCTTTGTTTTACAACACACTCCGCTCTCACGAAGAATTTGTTAAAATATAAACGCATTTTCTCAGCGTTTATCAAATTTATACGTAACACTTCCTTTACATTTATTTGCGTTCTCCGTGAGAATTCTACCATTTATCAATTTCTTCTACGCCTGAATCGATTCCAGCCGTAACGCCAAATCGATACGAAATCAATTTATCAATCATAAATTTCTTAACAGGACATATCAACTAAAACGGCTTTTTTATACTAAGGCCATGTAACGAAGAACCAAAATCCCTTTAAATACCCCGGCCACGAAAAGGCAGTCTTTTCGACCCCTTGAAGGAAGAAAGATCAGGTCAAAAACGACAGACTAGGTCAAAAACACATGGCTAAAATACCACTTTGTAAATAAGCAAGCAAACATAAAGTATTTCTAAGAGCCCGTATCTAAAAGTGCCCCCAAAAAAAAAGGTGAAGCAACGCAGAAAACTGATTAAGTGCAGGATATCCTGTTCAACATTCCGAGGACTAGAAGACGCTAGTCGCGTGACTCGAGAGGCGACTTTCAGAGTCCCACTAATCACTGATAAACAAGATTCACGGCTCCACGTGTGTCTGTTTGGTTGGGCAGAGTCATGAGGTACATATCGGCTTTTGGGTGAGGGTCTGGTCTGGCGAGGCGTGGGCCTGGTCTGAACTAACCTTTGTTGACCAACTCATAATACAGAATGCAGATTTGGCTTTCAAGCGGAAATTGATTGATAATAATAATAATAATAATAATAATAATAATAATAATAATAATAATAATAATAATAGCATGAGTAGCTAAAACGGTGAAGAAACACACAATGGTAAATTAAAAATATATTAGAGGTACATATTCTTTTGTATTTATACGTCTAATATACGTTTACATTTACACCAAAGTGTATTTCTTCATCAATATAATAATAATAATAATAATAATAATAATAATAATAATAATAATAATAATAAAGGACCCACCAACAATATTCTAAAATGTCAAACGATTAATAATAATAATAATAATAATAATAATAATAATAATAATAATAATAATAATAATAATAACAAAGACAATAATAATAAATAAATGACCCAACAACAGCATTCTAAAATATCAAATGATTACCGCAATTGTAACATCCTCAGACAAGCCCACTTTTAATGGAAACGTGTACAAGCCGAAATGACAAAATTAATAATGTCGTCATTAGCACTAATGTCGGTGAGTAGACTATAATGAATTACTCATATGAAAAGTCCACTTCATTATTTTTTCTATAAATACAGCCTCATTCATTTCCCGTGTAAGGGAGTGACAAAATGACTCGCATCTGCGCAGAATGTTGAGTTGGCGAGCCTTCAGATATTTCGAATTGAAAATTTATGTATCAGCAATGAAGTCTCTAAGTCTTTGCTTGGGCGATGTTGCACGCGCATGCGCAGATGAGTCTTCAAATTCTCCCACCAATATTGACCAATGGTACGCACTTTTCAGAACAAAATGCTAAAAGATACCAGGAAATATACTCTTGGGAAACCGCCTTTGGAATTCTGATAGTTCCCAACGTGGATTTTGCCAGGCTAGAACTGCTCTGTAAAGGTCTTGGACTGTCATTAGTCTACGAAAACCCACCAGGCAATCAATCACAGTCACTGGACAGTCCTGGGTAAGACTGGTTCCCCTCTAACATTTACATTTTCAAGACCATCTCTGGAAGACCACCAGTTGCTTCCAGTGTCGTGCTGCTGTCTAAGACGACTCATCAGGTAATCAATCACTGTCACTGGAATGTCTTGGCTGACAGTGGTTTCCCCTCTAACCTTCCAGGACCATCTCTGGAATACCACCAACTGTTTTCAGTGGCTACCAGTGCCATGTTTCTGTCTAAGAAAACCCATCGGACAATCGATCACAGTCACTGGACTGTCTGGACTGAGAATGATTTCTCTCTACCTTCTACGTTTTCCAGGACCGTCTCTGGAATACCACCAGTTGCTTTCTGTTGCTTCCAGCGCCCCTGATGGGAGGCCGTGACTGATTACCCTGTCTGTCATGACACTTACGAACTCCAGCGCTCCATGGGAGCTGACAGTTTGACTGACTGATTGATATCTACAAAGCGATGTTGCGTTTATCAAAATGTGTTTGTTTACAAAAACCTGTCAACTCGAGGTTTATCATTCGTCTGTGTATCTTGAAGGAACACGCTAAAATTTGGGAAGATATTTTGTTTTATATCTTTATAGAATTAGTTGGTTTGTAATATTGCTTCCCAGTTTGTAAAACATTTTAACAGGGCTTTTCAATATTGGGAATGAATATTTATACATAACTCTCCACATCCCCATTGCAGACTGGTACCATGGATCCTGATCAACTAGAAGCAATCACCAGATTTATGTTTGCTGACATAAGGCCACCTAAAATCTAAAAAAAAAAAAAAAAAAACACCAATAACAGAGCTATCAGTACTCAAAAGCAGACCAACCGTGAAATCTTGACTCGACCACAAAACAAGACAGTGGCACCACAAAAAAAAAAAAAAACACACAAACAAGAGTGACAACACTTTCCTGTTAAATATAAAACACCACAAGAAAAACGCAAACGGGAGAATGACACCACTTTCTTTTTAAATATAAAACACCACAGTTGCACCACTTTCCTATTAAATATAAAACACCACAGAAAAAAAACACAAACGGGAGAGTGACACCACTTTCTCTTTAAATATGAAACACCACATAAAAATATAAACACAAATCGAGAAAATAAAACTTCGCCACGACTTCACTTCTTATTTCACCCAAGAGAGGTCAACAGAGCGCGCTTCAGCAACAGCTGAACAAACAACTGACTGACACGACTGGCAAACCACAAACACATACGTACGCACACATACCTCCGCAGCACCTGGCCCTCTATAAGGTCTCCGGCGGTGCCGTCATTTTTCGCAAATGCCAGGTTGCGTCACCGTTCAAAACGACGCCGACGCATGTCATCATGCAATTGCAACCTGCACTCGACAAAACAATCATTACTCTCGATGAGATGATTCGAATCAATTTTTATATCCAAAGAGAGAATGTTTTCGCGTGTGTCATGAAGTGGAATTTCACGCTTAGCAGATGAAGTTATACTCAGTAACAATTTGTGTAATGAGGAAATTGTCATCATCATTTTGAAGAGCTACAGAGTTATTTGACAATTCACGTGAATTCTGTAGTGAAATATATGAAGAAAATCAAAGGCAATTATATGATACATTTTCAAGAACTACAGATTTATTCTACAAATCACGTGAATTCTGTAAGGAAATATGTAAAGAAAATAAAAGGAAATTATAAGGTTCGTGTTGAGGAGCTACAAAGTTATTTGACAAATCACGTGAATTCTGTAGTGAAATGTCTGAAAAAATAATAGGAAATTATTTGACAAATCCCGTGATTTATCGCACCTTTATCAATACTTAACTTTAACACTTCCTCCCTAATGTTAATTTTCTATTAATTGTTCATTTCTGTTACATTATAACTAGCTTTATCAGTATTTAACTTTAACACTTATCGCTTTATGTTAATTTTCCAAATATACAAGTAAAAAATGCGCCGAAGTTTCTTCGGCGCAATCGATTTTTCTGCACAGCGTATAATCAAGGCCACCGAAAATAGATCTACCTTTCGGTGGTCTCGGTATAATACTGTATGAGCCGCGTCCCATGAAAGTTTAAATACGTCCCGGTGGTGGCCTGTCCTATATCGTTGCCAGACGCACGATTATAGCTAACTTTAACCTTAAATAAAATAAAAACCACTGAGGCTAGAGGGCTGCAATTTATTATGTTTGATGACTGGAGGGTGGATGGTCAACATACCAATTCACAGCCCTCTAGCCTCGGTAGTTTTTAAGATCTGAGGGAGGACAGAGAAAAGTTTTCTTTTACAGACAACTAGGAAGCATAAACATTATGAATAAATAAAAACCACTGCATGCAACCGAATGCAATGCAATGACGACATCAACGCGGCGCCTAATTGACACTTCCTCACGAGGGTCCTCTTAAAAAAAGGGATGACCTCATTCCTCTTAACCAAAAGGGAAATTAGAGTAACTAATTTGACCTTTTGTGAGATAGATTTAAGGTTCCCCCTCTCCCCCCGCCCCCACCGCCCGCCTGGTCTTAATTCTTGCAGTTAAGGGAATAAAGTAAGTTGGTCTATCTGCTTGGAAAATAATAATTAAAACATGGTACCAGGAATGTTCGCAATTTTGTGGGTGTTCGTGTATGTGAGGTTAACTCCTCAGCTAGTTAGGAAAATGGGAAAGTGACGTAGACCCCTCAGCTAGTTAGGAAAATGGGAAAGTTAGGATAACTCCTCAGCCAGTTAGGGAAATGGGAAAGTGAGGTAAACTCCTCAGCTAGTGAGGAAAATGCCCCTCAAGATGACGCATGACGCGTCTCCACCAACGGCATGGGGGTGAGTCATAGCTACATACATACATACATACATACATACATACATACATACATACATACATACATACATACACACACATATATATATGTATATATATTATATATATATATATATATATAATATATATATATATATATATATATATATATATATATATATATATATATATATATATATATATATATATATACACACACAGACCAGGAACACTGCAATTACGACAGGTATTTCCTCTACTATCTCCCTAATAAGAAACATATTTAGGTAACTCTCGTCAGAGCACCTGCAATATCATTATCCACCTAAACAGTGGTTCCTTTTCAAGAAGAAGAAGAAGAAGAAGAAGAAGAAGAAGAAGAAGATAGAAGAAGAAGAAGAAGAAGAAGAAGAAGAAGAAAATATAAACAAATCACAGAGCACTGAATGGGATTATTATGTGGGGACCCCTTTCAGCTGGCCAATATACTCCTGAGTAATTCAACCTGACATGTGTTACGTAAACTGAGGAAAGTGAGGAAAACTCCTCAGCTAGTTAGGAAAATGGGAAAGTGAAGTAAACTCATCAGCTAGTTATGACAATGGGAAAGTGCGGTAAACTCCTTGGCTAGTTAGGAAAATGGGAAAGTTGGGATAATTCCTCAATCTGTTAGGAAAAGGGGAAAGTGAGATAAACTCCTCAACCAGTTAGGAAAATGGGAAAGTGATGGGAAAGTGATGGGAAAGTGAGGAAAACTCCTCAGCTAGTTATGAAAATGGGAACGTTGGGAAAACTCCTCAGCCAGTTAGGAAAATGGGAAAGTGAGGTAAACTCCTCAGCTAGTGAGGAAAACGCCCCTCAAGGAGATGACGCATGACGCGTCTCTACCAACAGAAGGGAGTGAATCATAGTTATTCGTACTGAAGATAACAATTGACTGATTTGATATTATTCACTGGCGTCACATGAAAGACGTTCATCGACGTCGTACAAATATTGGTGGATGTGACAGGTGTTTGTGCATGAAAAAGACGCAGTTATTTGTACATGAAAAAAACGAGTAAAAAATGCTCCGAAGTTTCTTCGGCGCAATCGAGTTTTCTGTACATCCGCTACAGCCTACAATCAAGGCCACCGAAAATAGATCTATCTTTTGGTGGTCTCGGTATAACGCTGTAGGAGCCGCGACCCATGAAACTTCAACCACGACCCTGTGGTGGCCTATCCCATATCGCTGCCAGAAGCACGATTATCGCTAACTTTAACCTTAAATAAAATATAAAGCTAATGAGGCTAGAGGGCTGCAATTTGGTATGTTTGATGATTGGAGGGTGGTTGATCAACATACCAATTTGCAGCCCTCTAGATTCAGTAGCTTTTAAGATGTGAGGGCGGACAGAAAAAGTGCGGACGGACAGACAAAGGCGGCACAGTAGTTTTCTTTTACAGAAAACTAAAAAGAGACCGGACTATGTGTAAACAAACGAAAATGAGAGTCAGCTGTCAGTCAATGAGAAAAAGGGACCGCTGTTTGTATATACAAGAATTAAAGAGACGTGTATCTGTAAGTTAAACAGGACAAAAAGACAAAGTTATTTGTTCTTAGAAGACAGAAGTTAACAGATACTAATAAACATAAATGAAAAGAGGGCTGATCGTAAATAACAAAAATAAATTTATACTTAGAATAAGAAGAGACAACTCCCTTCACACAGAAAAAACTCAGAGAGAGAGAGAGAGAGAGAGAGAGAGAGAGAGAGAGAGAGAGAGAGAGAGAGAGAGAGAGAGAGAAAGCGGCCATAGATTACCCAATCATACAACTTTATCCCCTCCTAGATTTAAGACTGTAATCCACATTAATACCGAAATTACCCCTTGAGAAAATGACCCTTGAAACTGTCACCCAGTCATTAAGTTCAACTTCTCCAAATCACATCCAGCTGGCTTCACATAAGTTATCCTGCATTGGATGCTGAGAGCTAAAAAAGGTGCTCAGCAAATGATTGACAGTGTCGACAAGATGTGAAAACTATAATGGGTCAGGTAGTGAGAGCAGAACAGAAAACAATTAATATATATATATATATATATATATATATATATATATATATATATATATATATATACATATAAAGGTAAATGAATTTCTTTAATTAATCGACACAATTTTAGTCAATTACAAAGATAGGTAAAGTATATGTTATGTAAGCAGGTATGTATGAATGATTATAATTTAAAATATATATGTGTGAACAATTAATTATTATCATTATTATTATTATTATTATTATTATTATTATTATTATTATTATTATTATTATTATTACAAGCCAATCTCAATCCCTTCCTTGGAAAAGCAAACTGCTACAAGCCCAAAGGCCCCCAACTGGGAGAGCAGCCCAGCGCAGAGAATGAAATTCAGAGGAGGCTGAAGTATAAAAGCACAAAATAAGAAAGAGAAACAACGAAGAAAAACAACGTGATAAAGAGGCAAATAAAAGACCCGTGAAACTATGCTGCTGACAGATTAAACAAACCAACGGAGACAGTTGCACCCAGCCACCCACTCCACGCCCAGAACAGAAAAAAAAAAAAAAAGTGGTGGCCCCTTCTTATGCCACCGCCATCACTGGCCTGGCAAAATAAACATGCAGGCGATGCAACCGGCATATTTCTCTGCACAAACACACACACACCACACACACCTACTTGCTTCCCATCCATCTTGTAACCTCTTCCTAAAATCTCCCACCCCTCCTGGGCCCCCCAAGAGTGTTCCTTGGATCACCATTGGCTCTGAGTGATGTCACCCCACCCCACTCTCAAAACAAGACCCTTGTATTATTGTATCAGAAAGAGAGGTCACTCAGCGCTGGAGAGAGACAGGTCACTCAGGAGAGAGAGGGTTGCAGCTATGGGCCTCACTCAGAGAGAGAAGGTAACCCCCAGGAGAAAGAGTATTTTTCACTCAGAGAGTGTCACTCAAAGAGGAGAGGTCACTCAGAGAGAGGTCACTCAAGAGACAGGTCACTCAGGAGAGAGAGGTAGCAAAAAAAGAGGCAAAGCTTTTATTATAAAATCCACTTCAGGAGAGAGATGTCACTCAGGAGAGAGGTCACTCAAGAGACAGGTCACTCAGGAGAGAGATGTCACTCAGGAGAAAGAGGTCACTCAGGAGAGAGGTCACTCAGGATACTAAACATATTTCCGCACTGCAGGAATTAAAAACAAGGTAATAAAATGTCCGAAGCGATGCGCAGAATCATCGGAGATTCTGGGTTGTTAGGGTCAATCTCTCAGCAAGAATTTCACCAACGATATTCCAGGAACAATGGAAAATAAGTAAAATGTTTTCTGTACATCGTATAATCAAGGCCACCGAAATATATCTACCTTTTTGGTGGTCTCGATATAATGCTGTATGAGCCCGGCCTCATGAAACTTCAACAACGGCCCGGTAGTGGCTTATCCTATATCGTTGCCAGACGCACGATTATGGCTACCTTTACCTTTAATTAAAATAAAAATTACTGTGGTTATACGGCTGAAATTTTATATGTTTGATGATTGGATGATGGATGATCAACATACCAATTTGCAGCCCTCTAGCCTCAGTAGTTTTTAAGACCTCAGGGCGGACAGAAAACAGAAAACTGCGGAAAGAAAAATTGCGGACGGACAAACAAAGCCGGCGCAATAGTTTTCTTTTCAGAAAACTGAAAATTAAAAGCCCACAAAGAAGAATTGTTAACCTTTGCCTTCAAAAACTAACAAAAACAGCCCCTCAATCACGATTAGGCATCAAGAAACAAAGAGTGCAAGCCACGGCCAGAATGTTTACACAAATTCACTCAACTTTACAACCAAGGGCGTCAGAAGGCTTCAGTGAAAACGTGACGTAAACATGTCATCATCACCATACGGGTTCCTCTGCCCGCATGATCGCCCACCAAGACGGCAACATCACACACAAGAGAAGTTACCTTTGTCACAATCGTAAATTGGTGTCAATCAAAGTATGTCTCACTGTGCGCAATTTTGCAAGGGATCATTTCATTCGTGATGATGATTATGATGATGATGATGATGACGGTGAAGATGAAATGTCTGACGGGTTTCATTATATAGGCAGGTTGGTAAGGCAGGTCTATACCTTATTCTTTTTATTTTTGTTTATTTTTTTGTTTTTGTTTTCCCAATTAGATGCATTTTTGTCAACCTGAAAAAAACACGTATGGAAAATACTACTACTACTACTACTACTACTACTACTACTACTACTACTACTACTACTAATAATAATAATAATAATAATAATAATAATAATGTCTTGGAAGAAGGCCCTTCCTGAGGCAAACTCCGCTGAAAATAATAATAATAATAATAATAATAATAATAATAATAATAATAATATAATATAATATAACAATAATAATAATAAACATTCCTTAGATAGCAGAACTCCTTTTAAATAGATTTTACCGGAGAAACACTCCCTCTTAAACGAAGCAAAAATGCCTTGTAAACAAACAGTAATCCAAAGACACTAGGGGAGAGAGAGAGAGAGAGAGAGAGAGAGAGAGAGAGAGAGAGAGAGAGAGAGAGAGAGAGAGAGAGAGAGAGAGAGAGAGAGAGAGAGAGAGAGAGCGAGTTTAATAAAACTCATCAAAATCATGCAAAACTACCCAACGCCACTTTTACGACCATACCTCAAAAGGTTACGCCCTAATTGGGTCAAATCCTCTGACCAAGAGGCGACCCAACAACAACCAACAAAGACACCTACAACCACAACGCCAACAACAATCAACAATCACAACATAAAGAGATCCACGGTTCCAAAAGTTGATCTTCAAGGATTTCGTCAAGTTGGAGCCAAAGATTTCGTCAAGCTGGAGCCAAGGATTTCGTAAAGCTGGAGCCAAGGATTTCGTCAAGCTGGAGCCAAGGATTTTCGTTGAGCCAAACTGGAGCAAGCTGGAGCCAAGGTTTCGTAAAGCTGGAGCCAAGGATTTCGTGGAATGGGAGTCTGGAGCCAAGGATTTCGTCAAGCTGGAGCCAAGGATTTCGTCAAGCTGGAGCCAAGGATTTCGTAAAGCTGGAGCCAAGGATTTCGTCAAGCTGGAGCCAAGGATTTCGTCAAGCTGGAGCCAAGGATTTCGTAAAGCTGGAGCCAGGATTGTAAAGCTGGAAAGGATTTCGTAAAGCTGGAGCCAAGGATTTCGTAAAGCTGGAGCCAAGGATTTCGTCAAGCTGGAGCCAAGGATTTCGTCAAGTTGGAGCCAAGGATTTCGTAAAGGATTTCGTAAAGCTAGAGCCAAGGACTTCGTAAAAGTTGATCTTCGAGGATTTCGTAAAGCTGGAGCCACGACAAAGCGTCAAATTATTCATTATTAAACATGAGCTTTTAGTGAGAGTGAAATCTCTCGAGTTTACAACGTAAAAGTAAACTTCCATTTACGTACTGTCAAAAAAAAAACACTACGATCTCTCTTGCATAATCGAAGGTTGTAATTTGTAAAAACACGTTCAGGAGACCATAATCAATCAACGGTCTGTGACCGAAAGACCAAAAAAAAAAAAAAAAAAATGTCATTAGGGGTCAAACTCTGACCAATCACTTCCCAAGGACTGAATTTTAATTATGAATTAGATGAATGTAGTTTAAGACCGCGGGTATCTGAGGCGAGCAAAAGCCTTAGTATATCTGAATGCCAGGCCATTTATGACGAGAGAGAGAGAGAGAGAGAGAGAGAGAGAGAGAGAGAGAGCGTAAATATGAATGCCTAACTATTTACGCCTTCGCCAGAGAGAGAGAGAGAGAGAGAGAGAGAGAGAGAGAGAGAGAGAGAGAGAGAGAGCAAAAGCATATGAATGCCTAACCATTTGCGACTTCAGAGAGAGAGAGAGAGAGAGAGAGAGAGAGAGAGAGAGAGAGAGAGAGGGGAGGGGCACATATGAAAGCTTATCCGCTTACGACTTCGGCAGACTAGAGAGAGAGAGAGAGAGAGAGAGAGAGAGAGAGAGAGAGAGAGAGAGAGCGCACATATAAATGCCTAGCAATTTAGATCTGAGAGAGAGAGAGAGAGAGAGAGAGAGAGAGAGAGAGAGAGAGAGAGCTAATATGAATGCTTTACCATTTTGCCAGAGAGAGAGAGAGAGAGAGAGAGAGAGAGAGAGAGAGAGAGAGAGAGAGATCCTTAAAACTGGCGTTTACTTGTGCTCGAGACGCCCCTTCAAAAGATTAGAGGGCCTTCAGTTTACCAGTGTAAGTGGACGAGATCTTAGCATGGCCAGGAGTGTATACCTTTTCAGAGATACATATTTTGGCAGATGGAATTCGTTACCAATGACCTAGCCTCGAGGAGTCAGTGTTGTTGTTATTATTATTATTATTATTATTATTATTATTATTATTATTATTATTATTATTATTATTATTATTATTTCCTAAGGAAGTTCCCACAGAGGAGAATAGTGCGAACAAGAGAAATCAGAGATGGAAATAATACATACAAACATACATACATACATACATACACCACACAAGTTTTAAATATACATATATATAATATATATATATATATATATATATATATATATATATACACACTATATATACTATATATATACATATATATATATATATATATATATATATATATATATATATATATATATATATATATATATATATATATATTATATATATATAAATAGTAATAATATATATACTGTACATTATATTATAAAAAGCAGCCCGATGAACTTCAACAATCGACAGGCAATACCGGGTTTACCGAGATCTCGGTAGCCTCGGTAATACTATTAGTGATACCTTTATTGGACTTTGCAGTAAAATGGAATTGAAGCCCCCAGTTACCTTATTCAGCATCTTTTGATAACAATCGTAATCGTAATTACACAGATGATGCATGTTACAAAATATTTTGAAATCAACAACAATTTTAAAGATACATTAATGACGTTTCCTTGTGGTCCAACTGTCTGTCTGTCGAAAAGTGGTTCATCTCTCTCTCTCTCTCTCTCTCTCTCTCTCTCTCTCTCTCTCTCTGTACACTCGAAAAATGGCCGTGCTGTAAAACTCCTGACTTCAACATAAACCTTTCAGTCTATGAAAATTTTAATGATATAATAATACTACTACTTCTCTCTCTCTCTCTCTCTCTCTCTCTCTCTCTCTCTCTCTCTCTCTCTCTCTCTCTCTTTAAATGGCTGGGCTATAAAACAGCTCAGAATCCAATTAACGTTACATGGTCAGTACATCACATAAGGAGAGATAAGGACTAGAATGGACGGTGGAAAACAGAAGTGGTTTTTAATTATCCCCCAGGTTCAAAGGAGAGAGAGAGAGAGAGAGAGAGAGAGAGAGAGAGAGAGAGAGAGAGAGAGATGCCCAAACAGGAAAGAGAAAAAGCGTGGGCACCAAGCACAGAGGATGTGATAGAAAGAATAAATAAGGGCGCCCAGACTTAATTAACTATTATTATTATTATTATTATTATTATTATTATTATTATTATTATTATTATTATTATTATTATCAAATTGTTGTTGTAATAAAAATCCACAATTATAAATATATTACTATGTAAAATAAACCATATAATTATGGATTCTTATTACGCAGATTGTTTTTCACGAGATTGTCAATTTTTAGCATTATTATTATTATTATTATTATTATTATTATTATTATTATTATTATTTCAGGAATTTAACCTCGACCCATCCACGTATTACTGTGCTGCATTATCAAGCAGCAACAATAACACATGTATACATTTCTATTCATATGAATATCTTCCATGTGAGCAACAAGATTTCACGCATTCTCTGTACTGTTCACAATATAACTCAGAATACTCCCCCAAGCAATACATATGTATATTATACATGAATAGTTTGTTTGGGAACATGTGGTCGAGTGTATTCTTTGCATATGTATGATCTGAGATTACGATCCACAGCACAACGTGTGCACGTGTATATTACATATGAATAACTTGTTAGTGAAGAAATGGTGGCTTGTATTTTCACCTTATGTAAAATAGCCGAATCCGCCTGTCTACAAGATCAAAATAGTAGGTGAGAAAAGCATATAGAAGGCCTTTAACAACAACAAACAAAAGCAACAACAACAAAGACCTCTGTGTTTACCCTAACAACCCACAATAACGCCAGCAATTCAAGACTCGTCGTCTACCGCGAGCAATTTCGAACCTTAGTCAGGGCGCCTTCAAAGCCGAATTTCCCGTGCCCCACCATATGCATAATCATGAATAATGAATTCATTGTTGACCTGAAAGCAACATGCTGAACTTAAATCGCCAGAGATCTTGGTCACGTCTCGAATTGCTTGCGCTTTTAAACAGTGCTTTTGAGATTCTGGCCATACAGAAGTTGCGTCACTGTGGGTTTGGTTTCAGGCGCACAACTCAGGACAGTCAGTCGTCAGGCTTGTTGAAGTTACTCTCTCAGACAGGATGAGAATACACAAGCAGTCTGCTTTTTTGAGAGAGAGAGAGAGAGAGAGAGAGAGAGAGAGAGAGAGAGAGAGAGAGAGAGAGAGAGAAATAACTACTGATTCTACATGGAGAAAATTTATCTAAGATCAAAATGATTTTTATAGGTTTCAGGTGTATGAGAGAGAGAGAGAGAGAGAGAGAGAGAACTATTGATTCGACGTGGGGAGAAAATGTAACTAAAATCATAATTGCTTTTACAGGTTACCAGAGAGAGAGAGAGAGAGAGAGAGAGAGAGAGAGAGAGAGAGAGAGAGAGAGAGAGAGAGAGAGATTTATATAAATAATTCCTGATTGTACATGGGAAGAAAATTTGGCTAAAATTAAATTTATTTTTATAAAAGTTCCGAGCGTATGAGAGAGAGAGAGAGAGAGAGAGAGAGAGAGAGAGAGAGAGAGAGAGAGAGAGAGAGAAGGCAATCAAGATATTTTCCCAACTCGAGTCAAGTGTCACCATAGCAACAGGTTCAGACAACTGAACGCGAAGTTGTGTCAACCTGTAAAGTAGGGTAAATCCTCACAGCTGTATAAACGCAGTTACATTTAACATTGCATGTTGCCTTAATGGAGGCTAATCACTTGTAATTAGCCAGTATGGGAATCTAATTCATTAACCTTTGGGGCAAAAACCTGGCAAGATGAACGCCTAAAAAAAATGGAACTATGTACACAGTATTTCTATCGTTTAATATAAAATTTATTTCATATATTATAAATTTATTACATAACTTGAGATCAAATTGCTATTCAGATAAAGCTTTTAAAGATAAAATTATTATTATTATTATTATTATTATTATTATTATTATTATTATTATTATTATTATTAATTCAATGTGATGCTGAGGCGTTCGAAACAAACCTGACCAGAGACATATAATTCTCATATTTCCTGGAAAGTTTTCTCATATTTCCAGACAGTCTTCTCCTCCTTCCAGGAAACGTTTGATCATATTTCCATAAAATGTTTGCTCCGATTTCCATGAAACATTTTCCCTTATTTCCTGGAAACATTTCCTCCTATTTGCTGGAAACTTTCTAATGTTTCCTTGAAAAGTTTTCCCCAATTTCCAGTAAACGCTTTCTTCTATTTCCTGGAAAATATTTTGCCATTGATATTTGTTTTTACCAATTTCAAAGATTGCGTATAAGAGCCTTCAAATTGAATACCACTAATTTTATTGCATTCTATAACGAACAGAATGGTCATGCAGTTTCCTAAAATAACCAATTACTAATTCAATACAGAAGTTTATTTAGCAGCTATGTTTAATGGGATAAAGTATACTGAATTTAACTCTCTCTCTCTCTCTCTCTCTCTCTCTCTCTCTCTCTCTCTCTCTCTCTCTCTCTCTCTCGACGCGGGTAAAGAGACTAAAACTGCGTGGGAACTTTTTCAGTTTATTATTATTATTATTATTATTATTATTATTATTATTATTATTATCAAGGATAAATGTTTGAATTAAGCTATACAGCTTCACTGTAATCATCCAATGTCAGTAGGAGAAATAGTTACGGTGCTTTCCCTCGAGAGGGAGAGAGAAAGAGAGGCGTTGAGCATCATGGGGAAGGGTATGTGATAAAGTTTTATATATATATATATATATATATATATATATATATATATATATATATATATATATATATTATTATAAATTTTTGAGGCGGCTGGAATATAGTGACAATATACTCCATAAAATCGACTGGAAACTTAGAATGACTGCTTTTGAAGGCGGCAATGATCAAAACGTAGTGAAACTTGGGAGTCCCTTCCTTCCTCTCCAGGATTCAGGAGAAAATTCAGGAGAAGAGAAAATCGTCCGTGGCTCCTGGAAGTAAAAGCGATTCTCCAGACGTTTGACTCCTTACAGGAAGTCAAAAAGACTCTGGATTCGGAGAGAAATCTCCGGGGAAATTCACAATGATCAAATTCTTCGGGCTTTCCCTGATGAAACTTGGGAGTCCCGCGTGGCTTCCTTCCACCCTCCAGGATTCAGGAGAAGAGCCGATTCCGTCCGTGGCTCCTGGAGAAGTAAAAGCGATTCTCCAGACGTTTAACGTTACGTTTCAGTCCTTACAGCAAGTCAAAAAGACTCTGGATTCCGGAAGGGAAATCTCCGGGACCCACGGAAGCGTTTGAAGTCTTCGAAAAACTAACTGACTTTTTTAAAAACTAAGGTTCGTGAACGCTGTTGGTAAAGTAAGTCAAATGGCTACGATAAATGTTAAAGATGTTAAACCTATTGTTAATAATGGCGTCGTATTCCCAGTATCCGTCGATTTGTGGACACTGCTGTTTGCAGTGGTGATAATCTTTATAACAATTTTTACCGGATCCAAACTCTTATTCCTCAACAGAAGAAATAAGGTAAATCAGCTGGCCGAAATTAAGGATTTATTCGACAAGGACATTCAGAACTTGAAAGCTGATCAGAACGATCGAGTCGACACTCTGCAACACGAGATTGACCGAATGAAAGCTGTGGCCGGAGCTCAGAAGAAAGCAATGATTCAGAGCAACGGCGAAATCGAATCGCTGATTGACCTTGCTCAAGGAATGATGTCCAAGGGTGTGGCTCCAGCCGAAGAAGGTGACGGAAGTCGGACAGGTGTTGAAATCGAGCGTCTCCGCGACTTGATTCTCGAAATGAAGGACCAGATGGCAGACCAGATCACACAAAACGTCTTAGAGGTGAGCGAGCTGAAAAAGGAAGTTTCCAGCAAGGCGAAGTATATTGAAGAGATGGAAAAAGAGCTCCAAAGGAAGGACGGAAGACACGAAGAAATGGAGAAGCGGCTGGCGTCGGCTAACGAGAAGATAGTTTTGCTGGAACGTGAGCTTTCGAACAAAGAAAAAGAAGCCGAGTTGTTGGAAATGGAAGCAACAAAAAAGGCTAACGAGATCGAGTCTCTGAAAAATGAGGTGCGAAGTCTTGCGGAGGGCAAGACACATATTTCAGAACTCAGAGAGTTGCGAAGAGAAATGTTGGCGGCATGTGACAAGATAGATCAAATTCAAGAGGACAACTCCCGGAAGGAGAGACGCATCTCTGCGGCAGAAAGACGATTGGATGACCTGGACGACAAAATCGAAGAGATGAATGCAGCAGAGAAGCTGCAAATACAAAGAACAAAACTGTATGTGGAAAAAGAGATTTGTGAACGACAGAAGATTGAAGAACTGGAAATTCTAAGAGTCCCGTGAAAGAGCTTGGGACCAGTGCGCGTTCCACCAAAGTCCTCAGTACGGAATTCGCACTCGTGTTAGGGACGACTTACGGAAAACTGGAAGAGGAAAAGAAAAGGCGAATTAGATTCATAGAAAAGGGGGTCGAAAAACCGGCATTTGAGCCAAAAGGAAAACAAACACAGGGCAGCTGCCGCAAAATTGGTTGCCGACCTACGAAAACAAAAGAAGGTTCTCGGGTTAAGCAAGGAAGACATGATCATGAAAGCACATCTTGATGCTCATGTGTACGTCCCTTAATAGAGCACGAAAACGAAATTCAAACCCATATAGACAAGATTCTCGGATGTTTGTGCCAATCAAAACCTGCCGCTGGGGATGCCAATATTCCAGAGGACAACGTCCTACCGGCAGTTATCCAGAAGAAGAAGTCCTCCTTGATACAAAATGTCCTGCAGATAATCTCATTTCCATAGAAGTAGAAGAAGAAATCTTTGGTACTCCAAAGGATATCCTGGAGGACCTCGTCTTAACCCAGGAGGATCTTCCCACACAATCGGAGGACAATTACGTCCTAACTACCAAAGAAGAAACCTCTGGTACTCCAAAGGAAGAAGTTGTTACCCCTTCCGAGCACTTCTGTCCCACTCCCCAGGCCGAGGACTTCATATTCACCAGGGAGGATCTTCCCACACAATCGGAGGACAGTCACACCCTAGCTACAGAAGAAGAAACCTCTGGTATTCCAAAGGAAGACGCTGTTATCCCTTCCGAGGACTCCATATTCACCAGGGAGGATCTTTCCACACAATCGGAGGACAATTACGCCCTAACTACCAAAGTCCCAGTTGTTCTAGAAGAAGAGCTCCTCACGAGGCGAGAAGAGGAAGCAGCTTTCAATAGGGAAAGACTAGTATTCCATAATGAAAGAGAAGCCTTCAATTTGGAGAGGTTGGCCCGTCAAAGAGAAACAAGATTGCTGGAGAAAGAGAGGCCTTCTGTAGAGACAGAGAGGCCTTCTTTCAGGACAAGCAAAATTTGAGGACATCGTGGATGCCTTTATGAGAGAGATGGTAGCTTTCTACGGGAAAAGGAAGCATTTGCTGAGGAGAAAAAGGTTCACAAAAGAGAAATAGACAATTTCACTAAAAACTAGAAAATGTGGCACGCTTTTTGAACGATAAGAAGGCAACACTAGACAAAAAGAACAGGAAATCATTCAGGAAACTATAAACTTCAAGAAATGAAAGAAGAACTTTTACGAGAAAGAGAAAAGTTCCAAAGGGAGATAGAGTACATTTTTAGGAGGTGGAACAGGGGGCCATTTATTGTATAGAGAAGCTAGAAGAGCTCGTAAAGAAGTGCACCGACGGAAAGATTTGAAGTGGAACATGATTTAGCGACAGGGAAGTCCAGATGGCGAAGAAGATCGGCGACCTTCAAGCGGAAATTTTAGAAACAAACTACATATTGCTGGAAAATGTAATCACTAAATGCGACTTTTTTTGTGGATGCTTTTCAAGGCAGGCCTCATAGACAAAAACACAATGCAACAGCAGGTGGATGAGGTGAAAAATCTACTAATGCGATAAACCTAATACAATAAACAAAAGCACAAATCGAGAAAGTTCAATTTAAATGGCACAAAATTAACACAAGAAAGCTGGGGAGGCGATCCCCCACATGGGAAAGCTGGCGAGGCGATCCCCCAGGAAAAAACATACTGGGGAGGCAATCATCCAAAGAAGATCCTGAACTGAGGCCCGGACCTACACTGGTGGAAGTTCCCTCAGGTCCATATCGGTCTTTGGTCCTCATTCCATGGCCAGGGAATTTCCAGCAGCCCCCCACTGTTGGAAGTTCCCTGACTGTGGAATATGGACCAAGAACGAACTGGACCAGAGCTAACGCCTAGACCACCTCAAAGGCTGGGGAATTTCCAGCAGCCCCCCAACTGCCTTCCATTCTCCAGCCTTCGGTGCAGGTCCAGGCATTAGCTCAGGTCCAGATCGGTTTTTGGTCCTCATTCCATGGCCAGGGAATTTCCAGCAGCCCCCCACTGTTGGAAGTTCCCTGACTGTGGAATTTGGACCAAGAACGAACTGGACCAGAGCTAACGCCTAGACCACCTCAAAGGCTGGGGAATTTCCAGCAGCCCCCCAACTGCCTTCCATTCTCCAGCCTTCGGTGCAGGTCCAGGCATTAGCTCAGGTCCAGATCGGTTTTTGGTCCTCATTCCATGGCCAGGGAATTTCCAGCAGCCCCCCACTGTTGGAAGTTCCCTGGCTGTGGAATATGGACCAAGAGCCGAACTGGACCAGAGCTAACGCCTAGACCACCTCAAAGGCTGGGGAATTTCCAGCAGCCCCCCAACTGCCTTCCATTCTCCAGCCTTCGGTGCAGGTCCAGGCGTTAGCTCAGGTCCAGATCGGTTTTTTAGTCCTCATTCCAGGACCAAGAAAATTTCCAGCAGCCCCCCAACTATATTCTATTCCCCAGCCTAAGGTGCAGGTCCTGGTGTTAGCTCAGGTCCATATCAGTCTTTGGTCCTCATTCTAGGGCCAGGAAACTTCCAGCAGGCCCCCAACTGCCTTCCATCCTCCAGCCTCGGATGCAGGTCCAGGTCCATATTGGTCTTTGGTCCTCATTCCATGGCCAGGGGACTTCCAGCAGCCCCCCACTGCTGGAAATTCCCTGGTCCTGGAATGAGGACCAAAAACCGATCTGGACCTGGACCTGCATCCGAGGCTGGAGGATGGAAGGCAGTTGGGGGCCTACTGGAAGTTTCCTGGCCCTAGAATGAGGACCAAAGACTGATATGGACCTGAGCTAACACCAGACCTGCACCTTTAGGGCTGGGGAATAGAATATAGTTGGGGGCTGCTGAAATTTTCTTGTCTTGAATGAGACTAAAAATCGATCTGGACCTGAGCTAACGCCTGACCTGCACCAAGGCTGGAAGAGGAAGGCAGGAACTTGCAGCAGGCCCCCAACTGCCTTCCATCCTCTAGCCTCGGATGCAAGTCCAAGTGTTAGCTCAGGTCCATATCAGTCTTTGGTCCTCATTTCAGCCCCAGGAACTTCCCAGCAGCGCCCCAGCTGCCTTCCATCCTCCAGCCTCGGATGCAGGTCCAGGTGTTAGCTCAAGTCCAGATTGGTTTTGGTCCTCACTCCAGAGCCATTGAATTTCCAGCAGCACCAAACTGCCTTAAATCCTCTAGCCTCGGTGCAAGGTCCAGGTGCTAGCTCAGGTCCATATCGGTCTTTGGTCCCTCATTCCATGGCCAGGAATTTCCAGCAGCCCCCACTGTTGGAAATTCCTGGCCTGGAGTGAGGACGAAACCGATCTGGACCTGAGCTAATGTTTGGACCTGCACCTGAGGCTGGAGGAGGGAAGGCAGTTTTGGCACTGCCAGAAATTCCCTGGCCCTGGAATGAGGACCAAAACCAATCTGGACCTGAGCTAACACCTGGACCTGCATCCGAGGCTGGAAGATGGAAGGCAGCTGGGGCACTGCTGGAAGTTCCCTGGACCTAGAATGTTTCTGCTATTTCCTGGAAATGTTTTTTCCTATTTCCAGGAGTTTTCTCCTATTTCCAGGAGAAGTTTTCTCCTATTCCACGAGAAGTTTTCTCCTATTTCCAGGAGAAGTTTTCTCCCACTTCCAGGGGAAGTTTTCTCCTATTTCCTGGAGATGTTTTCTCCCGTTTCAGGAGAAGTTGTCTCCTATTTCCAGGAGAAGTTTTCCCCTATTCCCAGAAAACGTTTTCTCCTATTTCCGGAAGTTTTCTCCTACTTCCAGGAGAAGTCTTCTCCTATTTCCGGGAAATGTTTTCTCCTATTCCCAGGAGAAGTTTTCCCTATTTCCACGAGAAGTTTCTCCTATTTCCAGGAGAAGTTTTCTCCTATTTCCGGGAAATGTTTTCTCCTATTCCCAAGAGAAGTTTTCCCTATTTCCAGGCAACGTTGCAAACCTGCCTGCCAACATTCAGGGCGCTCAAACCTCGTTCCACCCACCTTGGACACTGTAAAACCGTCTTCGAAAAATATGGTGTCGGATTTCGACGCCATAAATATTCTTCTTCACTGCGGTTACCAGGGATTTATAGTGGGCCGTGCCTGTCCCTGTTTGGAAAGTTGACCTCGTGTTTCGGAGTTCGGCGTCTTCCTTTGTGCTTCGCCCAAATGACTGCGCCGAAAGCAGTCCTAGACAATGTCCCTTCAATTCTCCTACAGGGACTCTCATTCTTTTCTTTCTTATAGGCATCAAGTCACCTTCTCAAGCAGCCAAAAGACACCAGTCTAGCACCCCCATCCCACATTTACCCTAAGTAATCAGCAATCCCTTGACTGTTTCCTTCAATTACTTGTTTTTTACAGATATTACTTTGGTCAATGTTCTCGTGAGCTAGCGGAGAGTCTGTTCCTCTTCCTCTCAGGTACCCAAATTACATTCCCTGGAAATCTAAAATTCACTGATTGCCTGATTCGGAGAGTTTCTTTCCCTCAACCGCCAGACTCCTGTAGATTTTCTTTATTTTAGGAATGGAATGGAACAGACTACAGAGTTTAGGCCAAGGGCCAAGCACTGGGACCTACAAGGACATTCAGCGCTGGAAAGGAAAATGAGAAAGGTGTAACAGGAGGAAAACCTCGCAGTTGCAACATGAAATAATTGTTAACAGAGGGTGGATAGCAAGATGGAAGAAAGGTAATGTGAACGGAGGTACAGTAAAAGGAATGAAAAGGGTTGCAGCTAGGGGCCGAAGGGACGCTGCAAAGAACCTCAAGCAATGCCCATCACTCCTTCACGATTATTCTTTCGTGTTTTCCCATTTTTCCTTCGTACATCTTTTCGTCTTTACCTCATTTGAATCCGGATAAGATAAGGACAAGGACTGTCCATTGCGTTGCCAAGACAATATAATAAATGTCATTCATAAAGAAGAATAAATGACCAAACTCAGAGCACAAATAATGTACAATATTGTAGAGTATCAGTGGAAATAATCACAAGAAAAATCGATTTGACACAACAGGTTCTTATCCGAGTCCTCATTTTTGCATTGCAAAACAATCGCCTGTCGCCAATGCCTGATGCCTTATCAACAGTATTCTCTAAACTGGTTTCTGTACGTAGAGAGAGAGAGAGAGAGAGAGAGAGAGAGAGAGAGAGAGAGAGAGAGAGAGAGAGAGAGAGAGAGAGAGAGAGCAACTATCCGAGGACAACGCAGTCACACAGGCGCAGGAATACATATGCTCTGTGTTTGCTTTTACATACTAGCAGTAGTAGTAGTATTAGTAGTATTAGCAGTAGCAGTAGCAGAAGTAGTAGGTGTGTCAATTTGTCTAATAGTGACTTTACCCTTTCCTATATAATCTGAGGTGGCTCTAGAGAAAACCAGAACTCAAACCACTGTCACATCCATCCACAGGTAGCTTTGCGTGTACATGAACGCATAATAAACAATTCTAAACACAAACACTTTCAAATATTGCTCCTCCACAACACAACCACAATACATACAGTAAACTCAAGGAGGTGTACGCCTCACTTATTGCTATTTGTCACTATTCATTTTTTATCAGTTTTCTAAAAATATCAATCTACTCTGCTGGCATTTACTAAGGTGTACATTAATCTGCTGTGTTGTCTTCGCTCGTATATCGCTTTATCAAGCGATTCTGAGAGAGACTGCTAGTCAGGTTCATGGCATTTAAGCCTATATCCTCAGATTAAAGCCTATTTGTATCCTAATGTATCATTATAATAATAATGCTTATTATTATTATTATTATTATTATTATTATTATTATTATTATTATTACCAGATAATTCTGAGTATAAGAAATACATTATTATTATTATTATTATTATTATTATTATTATTATTATTATTATTATTATTACCAGCAAATTCTGAGTATAAAAAATACAATACATTATTATAATTATTATCATCATTATTATTATAAAAGAATTCTGACTGTAAAAAATACATTACCCCTTTTTTACCTCACGTAACCTAAATCTCTGCACTGTGAACCACTGCAATGCAACGCCTCCATCAAGCACTAACACTCAAGGTGAGCGTGCGACTACACAACAACCAATAATACAATCAAATAGTCTCCACATACAGCTGTATAAGACCTACACTTGCACAAGAGGAAACTCGCACGCACGAGAGAGAAGCTCGCCGCTTACTCTGGTGGAAAAGACACTCGATACCTCATGTTCTGGTGGGACGCACAATACTCGGGAATAAGGAGAGAGAGAGAGAGAGAGAGAGAGAGAGAGAGAGAGAGAGAGAGAGAGAGAGAGAGCTTTTGAATCTATGTGTAGGGTAGACCGTGGCTAAACTTGTCTTTCTATAACTGTGTGAGAGAGAGAGAGAGAGAGAGAGAGAGAGAGAGAGAGAGAGAGAGAGAGAGAGAGAGAGAGATGACTTTGATTCCATACGAAGCGTAGATGCTATTAGAGTCATAATGTTTTTATAACAGTTTGAGTGTATACTGAGAGAGAGAGAGAGAGAGAGAGAGAGAGAGAGAGAGAGAGAGAGAGAGAGAGAGAGACTTTTATTCTATACGAAGCGTAGATGTTACTGAAGTCATAATGTTTTATATAACAGTTTCGAGTGTGTATCAGAGAGAGAGAGAGAGAGAGAGAGAGAGAGAGAGAGAGAGAGAGAAAAAGGGAGGATGGGGGATGGGGTGGGAAGGCCCCACGACCCCCCTGCAACAGGTACGGCCCCAGCGGCCTTCCATTAGGAACATAACCTTAATCAGATAAAACAGCAAGCACTCCAGGATCGGGCAGGCAATTGAAATGCAACGAGATGAAGCCAGGATTTGTTGCTTTCGGCTCTCGGTTGCAGGCGATCTGTTACTGTTTTTTTTTCTTTATGCATTCCTCTATTTATTTCCTTTTATTTATTACTTTTGTTTATTTTTATTTACGTATTTATCTATTTATTCACTTATCTATTTATTTATTTGTTTATTTCTTTATCTATTTATTTACTTATTTATTTATGTTTATTTATTTATTTATCTATTAATCTGTTTCTTTGTTCATTTGTTTTTATCTTAATTTAACTTTTATTATATTTTCGCTTCGTATGGAAAAATCATTGTATTCTCTCTCTCTCTCTCTCTCTCTCTCTCTCTCTCTCTCTCTCTCTCTCTCTCACACACACACATACACATACACATACACCCACATAAAACATAAAAATTCTAAACTTTAATACATATTTGTTTCGTATAAAATCAAAAGTAACTGCTCTCTCTCTCTCTCTCTCTCTCTCTCTCTCTCTCTCTCTCTCTCTCTCTCTCTGTGTGTGTGTGTGTAAACCTGCAAATTCACAAGCAAATTAGATTCCACGATTAACAGCCCAGGGTTCAAGTAGGGCCAAGGACTAAATTCAAGTGCCAGAATCTCTGTCAATAAGGCTGTCTTGCCCATACTGAGAGAGAGAGAGAGAGAGAGAGAGAGAGAGAGAGAGAGAGAGAGAGAGAGAGAGAGAGAGAGAGAGGAGGGGGGAGTTCAAGCAAGATTACTTACCGTGGTATTTTAATCGGTGACTATAAAAAAGCAGAAGTATTTTACAAGGAGAGAGAGAGAGTTGAAATCTGCTTCAAATCTGTGAAACAAGTTTCAGAACCCTTCCATGTCTTGGAAAACCTACAACTTAATCCGAACCTACAACTTAATCCGATAAAAAAAAAAAGAGATTTCAACATGTTCTTATTCAAAGTCCTAATGTTGCTCTTATGTCTATAAGATATCCACTTTTGATAAACGAACCTAAATATGAAAGATGATTGTAATTGTATTTCCTTCATTGAAAAAGACTAAACCAAAGAACACATTACCTTAAATATATAAATACATAATCATACAAATGCATACCCACATAAACAAGCGTTTTGTAACCACTACAAATACAGTAAAAATGTGTAACTACATACAAAAATTATTTACATAAACAAATCTGCGCAGTACATCAGTGGACATGCCCACATACGCAAGCGTTCTGTATCCACTACAAATACAGTAAAAAGGTGTAACTATTTAAAAAAAATTATTCAATTCTGTACCAATTTTTCACTTGTCTTTTCATGCTTCTAGATATGCATATCCACATGAACGTTTTGTATCCACTACAAATACAGTAAGTGTAACTAAATACAAAACTTATTCAATTTTGTATCCGTTCTTCCCTTGTCTTTTCATGCTTCTAGATACAGTACCCAAAGGACAAGAAAGAGGATTCAACTTGAAATACAATGAAGAGACGAGTGTAGCGTTTAGCGCCATTATAAGTTGTTCTTAAGTCTGTCAGCATTACGACCGTAACCCGGACAAAGTTACAGTAGCGGTTACAGTAGAAGAGAATACTGACTTATACCATAAAATCTAAAGAATGCTGACTCGTTTTTAGAATGAAAAAAAAAATATATATATATGTGTGTGTGTGTGTGTGTGTGTGTTTGTGTATACCGCACACACAAACATCAACCTGAACGACTCCCCACTACATACGAGAGACAGACAACGCCCCCTCCCCTTGCCAGCACAAGCACCCATCTCATTCATCTGCAATAAGGGCCCCCCTCTCGAAACAGCTAACGCGACACCGCTCCTTCTGAAGACGAAATTAGGGGAGACGCGAAATCGAGGATAGATGGAATTTCAACAAGTTATTGGGGGTGGGGAGGCGTGTGGAAGGAGGGAGGGAGGGGGGGAGAGGAGGGGGAAGGAGGGGTGGGAGGGGCAGAAAATTGGCAATCAGGGGCATGAGGTGGCATGCGTGCCATGCCATAGTCATGATCACGGGTTGAATGACTTCACTGCAATATTGATCACGTCTTCGAATGTTGCAAGAGATTCTTGTTCTTTATAAATAAATATATATATATATATATGTGTGTGTGTGTGTGTGTGTGTGTGTGTGTGTAATTGTAATAACCACAATGTCATCTTAACCTCTCGAATGCTTCACACTTAAGAAAGCACTGTGGTTCTTACGATTACATACGTATCTGGTGAAGAGTGACTAATAAATTTTATATATATACATATATATATGTATATATGTATATATATGTATATATATATATATATATATATATATATATATATATATATATATATATATATATATATATATATATATATATACAGGGCACAAATCTGACCAGTTTTGCTTTATGCAACCATAAAACCTTTGTGAGTACTAATACAGTATCCAAAATTTACATATATGCTAAAAATGACAGAACAAACAAATATGCAAGTCCTAATAAAACCATAATATTAACCTTTTTTTTATCCCTTCTCCAGTTATCTCTGTGCTAATTGTCTCACTTGACTCGCCAAGTAGTTTTTCCTGTACCTCCTCACATTCTCCTCCCACACTTCTTGGGAAACCCAAGTCCATGGGTCTTTGCAACCAACCCCCACTGCTCTTCAACCAATCTCCCACAACTTATTGCAACCAACTGCCCCTCTCTTGCAGCCCTTTATAGCCAACTCCCATAGTTTTCACCAACCCTCACAGTTCTTGGCAACCCATAACGTCTCTCAACCTGGCAACCCATAACGTCTCTCAACCAACTCCTCTTTTTCAACCAACTCCCACAGTTCTTAGCAAAACACCCAACGTCTCTCGACAACCACAAGAACTTCTTTGCAACCAAGTCCCATAGGTTTTCAACAACTTCTCCAACGTCTCAACAAATTCTCACAGCCTCTGCCAATCGACTCCAACAGTTTTGCAACCAATTCCCACGTTATTCAACCAAATTCCGCATCTCTCAACCAACTCCCACAATTTTCAAACAACTTCCACTCCTTAAAACCAACTCCCACAGTTCTTTGCAATCCCAAAGTCTCTCAAACAACTCAAACAACTTTATTTAGCCAACAACCACTATTTTCAACCACTTCCACAACTTCTTTCAACCAACTCCCACAATTTTCAAACAACCCACTTTCAATCAACTTCACGACCTCTCAGCAACCATCTCCCACATTTCCTACACCAAATCCCCTCCTACCTACCTACCTACCTACCTACCTACCTACTTACCTCTCCCCCTCTCTCTCTTCCCCCAACCACCCACATCCACCTACGCAATCCAACACAGTAAGCCAACCAGTTGCTCAATGGCCCAAGAACAGCATCCTCAGTAAGTGATCTCCTGTCAACCTTCATCTTAGCTACAGCGTCCTCCGGGTTATCGCCATCCCCCCACCCCCACCCCACCAACATCTCTTTCCCTTATCTCCCCAACACTTTCGTCTATCTCCAAAGGGTGTCATTGATGGGGAGATAAGGCAGAGATTTATATGAAGGCTCGAGACGACAAAGAAGAGACAGGATCCTTCATGATGTATTGTATACTGTTTTTCGGTGAGAGAGAGAGAGAGAGAGAGAGAGAGAGAGGGAGAGAGAGAGAGAGAGAGCATCGTATACCCCATTTTCACCCTGCAAAATCACTTATTTTATTTCTTGATAAATAAGGCCAAATTACTCTTGATAAAGAATCCCAATATATGTGAGTATCCAAAAGTTAGGCCCAATTATTATTATTATTATTATTATTATTATTATTATTATTATTATTATTATTATTATTATTATTATTATTATTATTATTATTATTATTATTATTATTATTATTATTATTATTATTATTATTATTATTATTATTATTCAGAAGATAAACGCCTATTCATATTGCACAAGCATAGAGGGGCCACTGACTTGAAATTCAAGCTTCCAAAGAATATGATGTTCATTTGAAAGAATTTACAGAAGATAATGCGAAATACAGAAAGAAGAGACCGATTATTGGAAAAGGAAAAAGCTTAAATTAATAAATGAATACATAAATAAATAAAAATATAAATAAATTTAAAAAATACAAGGCGAGTCGTTTTAAGGTAGTAAAATCCATCGCACCTTCGCTGATATCCTTGACAACAACAGCTAACTTGAACAAAAGGGAACGTCTTTTTGATAGCATTACATCTACCGTCAGGAATGAGAGGTCTTTCGACTCAGACCACAAGGACCTAAATTAAAACGGACCATTTGGTCTCCGGGTCTAGAACATATGTCCCGGGAGCGGCGTTTCACACAGGATAAAAAGCGTGGGATGTCTACTTCAGAGCCAGAGTACTTCGAGGTGACAGAGACCTTTCTTTTTTAGCCTTCCTGAATCGTTTTCTTTTCTGTTTATTTATTTATTTATTATTGGAGGCCCTTCAGATTGAAGATGGATAAATACTGCAGCTTTCGATTTGATTAAGGGGTATGCGAGAGGTTTAGGGTGTGTTTTGATAAACAGCAAAGTATCTTGACTCTTCGTTGGCAAACACACTTTCTATGGAGGCCGTAAATGCATTTTTCTCTCTCTCTCTCTCTCTCTCTCTCTCTCTCTCTCTCTTGATAACTAACTACTTACAAGATAAATACATCCTCTCTCTCTCTCTCTCTCTCTCTCTCTCTCTCTCTCTCTCTCTCTCTCTCTCTCTCTCTCTCTCTCTCGATAAATAACTACTTACAACATAAATATATTCTCTCTCTCTCTCTCTCTCTCTCTCTCTCTCTCTCTCTCTCTCTCTCTCGGTAACCAACTACTTACAAGATAAGTACATTCTCTCTCTCTCTCTCTCTCTCTCTCTCTCTCTCTCTCTCTCTCTCTCTTCTCTCTCTCTCTTCTCGATAACTAAGAGAAAAGATAAATACATTCCCTCTCTCTCTCTCTCTCGGTAACCAACTACTTACAAGATAAGTACATTCTCTCTCTCTCTCTCTCTCTCTCTCTCTCTCTCTCTCTCTCTCTCTCTCTCTCTCTCTCTCTCGATAACTAACTACTTACAAGATAAATACATTCCCTCTCTCTCTCTCTCTCTCTCTCTCTCTCTCTCTCTCTCTCTCTCTCTCTCTCTCACAGAAGATCAAAACGAGATGGTGAATGAACGAAGCAGAACAACACAAAAGGGATCCCTGACAATAAACAGCTCTTCTCTCTCTCTCTCTCTCTCTCTCTCTCTCTCTCTCTCTCTCTCTCTCTCTCTCTCTTCAAAAAAACAAAGAGTAACTTGATCATTGGAGTCCCAGCTTTCGGAGAGTCTTTGATCTGTCGACCATGACAAGGTCATTAAAGGAAAAAAAAGATCAAGGAATTAAAGGACCGTCTGTTATTTAAAGGGAGGAAAGGGTAAAGGGAGAAAAGGGGGTGATAAAGACACGGGCAAGTGAATTTATGTGGCTATTAGGATACATAAAAAAGATGTTATCCCAATCTCATAAGCATCCTTGGTCAATGAAGGACTATAACAATGATCATAATCATATATAAATATATATGATACATAAACATCACAAACCTATGTATATTACACGTACATCCATATGTATCATTAAATATGTATGTGTTCATTAAATATAAATATTTATGTATACAATATATATACATATATATTTATATATAATGAACACATAGTTATAGAGCTATAATAATGATCATAATCATATATAAATACATATGATACATAAATATCACAAACCTATGTAGATTACACATATATCCATGTATATAATATATATATGTATTCATTCAATATAAATATTTATGTACAAACGTATATACATATATATTTATATCTAATGAACGCATACATATTTACATATACATACAGATATATGTATATATACATAGGTTTGTGATCTCTTTGTATCATATGTATTTATGCTTGATTATGATCACTGTTATAGCTCTTCGCATTCACAAAAATCCAGACAATTCCCCGACCTTCAATTCGAACTTTCCCCAGCAATCTTAGAGATGACTAATGCACTCACTCGAGAGTATTTGAAATTCAGTGTGCTCTGAATGGTAACAGACATAATAATCCCAAAGATATTATCATTTAAACTGAAAAAAACTGAGTTACGCTAATAAAAAAAAGAGGAAAAAATACTCAAGATCACTCTCGAAAAATTAAATGAATTTGCCATATTTAAGTCTTCAAACAAACGACAGAACCTGAAGAAATGAAAGAGAGAGAGAGAGAAAATCTTTACAATTCTTATGCCTGTATATCCATGTTTTTGTTAAATCATCCCCTTTGGAATGAGAGAGAGAGAGAGAGAGAGAGAGAGAGAGAGAGAGAGAGAGAGAGAGAGAGAGAATATTTACACCTTTTTATTTCAGTGTATTTCTGTTTTGTTGATGCATTCCCTTAGAGAGAGAGAGAGAGAGAGAGAGAGAGAGAGAGAGAGAGAGAGAGAGAGAGAGAGAGAGAGAATCTTTGCAGCTTTTCATGCCTGTATATCCTGTTTTACTAACGCATTCCTTGAGAGAGAGAGAGAGAGAGAGAGAGAGAGAGAGAGAGAGAGAGAGAGAGAGAGAGAGAGAGAGGGAAATTCCTTTGCTCCGTTGCAGATCCTGTTTTAAAACTTGAGAGAGAGAGAGAGAGAGAGAGAGAGAGAGAGAGAGAGAGAGAGAGAGAGAGAAAGGGAAATTCCTTTCCTCCGTTGCAGATAAAACGCAGCGTTCAGCCATACATTACTACAATAGACTTTTACTCAGAGGTTGGCAAGGACACTGGAGAATTTCCTTCTTGATATATCGGAAGCGCTAACACCCTCTCTCTCTCTCTCTCTCTCTCTCTCTCTCTCTCTCTCTCTCTCTCTCTCTCTCTCTCTCTCTCCAAGACAACTGGGTTAGCGGCAGCATGTTAACATAAGTCACTCTAAGCGTATAGGGTATAACTTGGAGAGAATTATTCATTAACGTAAAAATGAAACAAAGTGCATACCAGGATATATATTAGACATATAAATTATATATATATATATATATATATATATATATATATATATATTATTATATATACATAGAGAGAGAGAGAGAGAGAGAGAGAGAGAGAGAGAGAGAGAGAGAGAGAGAGAGAGAGAGTTTTGTATAGGGGTCTAACTTGAAAAGAATAATTCAGTGACGCGAAAATTAAACAAACTGCTGCATACACGTATATATTATATATACGTGAGTGTGTAGGTATGTGTGTATGTATGTATGTATGTGTGTATGGATGAATATATAAAAAATATCGCCAATCTTAAATGCACTGACTGCTCAAACGACCTACAGCAATGCTTACCAAGAATATTGCTACAACATGCTACAATTCACAAAGCCTTTCAAAAGCATTCATCCACAAGAGCTGAAGAAAAAGAGAGAGAAAACCTTACTAAGTTATAAGCTTTTAAGCAAGACCCTTAAGCAATGGCTATCCACAACTCCTAACCTTCAAAAGTATTTGTGGAAAAAACATTGGGAATGTCAGTGGCTATAAAGTGAGGCTATCACGAACTGCTAAAATATTCCCGAAATGCTTTTTTTTTTACAGTGGTTCCCGCCTCCTCTCTCTCTCTCTCTCTCTCTCTCTCTCTCTCTCTCTCTCTCTCTCTCTCTCTCTCTCTCTCATATATTTGAAGATGGCTTAAATACAAAAATAAGTTTTCGGTGTTGAAAATTTGAATATTAACCAACATCAAATCACAGGTAAGTCCCTCTCTCTCTCTCTCTCTCTCTCTCTCTCTCTCTCTCTCTCTCTCTCTCTCTCTCTCTCGCCCGCATCACCACCCAACAATAGCCCCATTAGGTAACGGAAACCACCCAATGCCCAATCAGCAGGGTATTATGCAAGTATGCAACCAAAATACCCACGGTATTTTCGATGGTAAATCCTACCTTACCCCTTACAATACCACAGACTTGGCATATTACAGCATGCCCATAACCTGACTTCAACCACTGCGATAACACGATCCCACTAGCAACCTTCTACAGTCTACATTACACTAGCCCATACTTATCTCCCCCATACGTCCATTTCAGGGCGACAGCTCGTTAAATGAGAGAGAGAGAGAGAGAGAGAGAGAGAGAGAGAGAGAGAGAGAGAGAGAGAGAGAGAGAGTACTCTCGATTGCATTCACTTTGGTGATTTATGTTTTGTTTATGCAAGTATATAATATATATAAGATATATATATATATATATATATATATATATATATATATAATATATATATATATATATATATATATATATATATATATATATATATATATTATATATATGTATCATATATATATTATATATATATATATATTACTGTATATATATACACGTTTATTTAACAGACAGGCATTCTTTTTGTATAAGATTCCTTTGCAAGTAATGGACTTCTATGCTTCTGTCCATGAGAATGGAGAGATTCAATAATTTTAATAATAATAATAATAATAATAATAATAATAATAATAATAATAGTTATAACTGTTCAAATACATTTAAAGAGATAAAACTCTCTGTAGAATTTTATCTTTAAAATATATTTGTACAGCTACATAACTATGGAATTGTTTTTCCATTAATAATAATAATAATAATAATAATAATAATAATAATAATAATAATAATAATAATAATAATATTAACACCAGTGTAAAACGATAATAATAATAATAATAATAATAATAATAATAATAATAATAATAATAATAATAATAACACCAGTCGTAAAACGAATCTTAATGGACATACCATCAGCTACACACAACGACAGCTGACCTCTTTTCCTCTTAACGAACAAGGGCCGGCTACGATCAACCACAGAGCAGGTGCCAAAGTCTCAACTCTAAAAGACGACTGCTGAGGCCATAGGCCAAGCACTGGGACTTATGAGGTCATTCAGCGCTGAAACAGAAACTGAAAGTAGGCAGGTTTGAAAGGTGTAACAGGAGGGAAGCCTCGCAGTTGCGCTAAGAAATAATTGTTAGAAGGTGGATAGCAAGATGGAAGATAATATGAACGGAGGTACAGCAAAAGGAGTGAAAGGGGTTGCAGCTAGGGTCTTTGAAGACCATCTGAGCGAATTTACAGGGAGGCCAAATGATGACGCAACCGCGTTTTCCACCATCTGCAATAAATCCGTCACCCAAACCAGTTCTGGTGTTATCTGATTGTAAAGAGACCAGTTCGGCTTCTCAGTATTATAAGTCAGACTGAATGCAACTTGCAAGACATTTTTCTATTTTAAGAGTCAAGGGCGTCGGGGGGGGGGCAATCTAATACCCTTTTCTAGCCCAGGATGGAATGGAATATAGAGTTTGAAAGGTGTAACAGGAGGAAACCCTCAAAGCAGTTGCACTATGCAACAGCTGTTACGAGAGTGCGAAAAGTAAGATGGAAGAAAGAGAATATGAAAGGAGGTAGAGTAAAAGGAATGAAAGGGGTTGCAGCTGACGGCACTAACCCCCTAGGGGGTGGAGAATTTTTACGCAAACTCGAACACGAAGATGAACAAATAAATGACAATCGGGAGGACTTGAACAACAACAATCTCATCCGGGATGCCTTGCATGATCCACAAACACACGGAGATACGTTTAAGAAGATGCCCCGGGGCTAACGACCACGGGGTATTTGACCTATATTGGAGTCTTTGACCTCGAGAGTCTTTCACCTAACTTGGACAGCTCATGTTGAAAACTACAGTGAACTGTTATAAGAAGATATTAAGAATTTCCATTTCGATAATTTAGGTCAAAATGGCCTTTTACTCTGCAATATGTGACGTCAACTATAAATTATAAATTAGAATTATATATATGATATATATATTTATATATATATATATATATATATATATATAGAATATATATATATATATATATATATATATATATATATATATATATATATATATATATATATATATATATATATAGAGAGAGAGAGAGAGAGAGAGAGAGAGAGAGAGAGAGAGAGAGAGAGAGAGAGAGAGAGAGAGAGACAGATTACAAATATGTATACATATATTATATAATATATATATATATATATATATAGGTATACATATGTATATATTTATATATATATATACATATATATGTATATATATATATATATATATGTATATATATATATAGAGAGAGAGAGAGAGAGAGAGAGAGAGAGAGAGAGAGAGAGAGAGAGAGAATGAATTATAAATATGTATATATAAGTACAATATACATTCATATACATACACGTGTATATATATATATATATATATATATATATATATATATATATATATAGAGATAGAGAGAGAGAGAGAGAGAGAGAGAGAGAGAGAGAGAGAGAGAGAGAGAGAGAGAGAGATAACCGTGAAATCTAGTGACTGACTTTAAAGTATTTTTAAACTGGAAAAAGGGTGAGCCAACCCACCCCAATAAAGCCTCACCAGTGCAATACCACATTCTACCAGTCGAGATCCTCTCTCTCTCTCTCTCTCTCTTCTCTCTCTCTTTCTTCTCTCTCTTCTTTCTTTCTCTTTCTCTCTCTCTCTCCTTGGCGGATGATCCGTTGGGGGCGGACCGAACTCAATTTTAATCCTCCGCAAGCTTTAGAAAGTTACTGGGATATCGAGTGCACTTACTGCCAATCCAGTCTTCTTGAGAGAGAGAGAGAGAGAGAGAGAGAGAGAGAGAGAGAGAGAGAGAGAGAGAGAGAGAGAGTCTTCCAAAATAATATAACTGTTATGGATAAAAGTTCGTTTATTTCCATAATGGAAAAAAAGCAGTTTCTACTTCCAATCTAGAGAGAGAGAGAGAGAGAGAGAGAGAGAGAGAGAGAGAGAGAGAGAGAGAGAGAGAGAGAGAGAGACTTACAAAATATTAAAACCATTAAGGATAAAAGATTCTTCGGAGAGAGGGAGGATAGAGAGTCTTCCAAAACATTATATCCATTACGTATAATGAGAGAGAGAGAGAGAGAGAGAGAGAGAGAGAGAGAGAGAGAGAGAGAGAGAGAGAGTCTACCAAAACATTCTTCTAGCCACTAAGAATAAAACTTGAAAACTCTGTTTGTTTCCCTAAGGGTAAAAAAAAAGGGTCAGTTTTTCCTAACTTAAAAACTTGAAAAAAGTCCTAAAACCCTATATGCCTACTTGAGCTGTCAATCAACTTCCATTACCCACCCACAGGTTATGTAAGCATTTCCTACTGACATAATTATGAGGAACCTTATCGTAGAAGACAATCTCACTATAAATAATATATATATATATATATATATATATATATATATATATATATATATATATATACATATATATATCACTATAAATAATATATATATATATATATATATATATATATATATATATATATATATATATATATATATATATATATATAGAGAGAGAGAGAGAGAGAGAGAGAGAGAGAGAGAGAGAGAGAGAGAGAGAGAGAGAGAGAGATGTACCACTTAGGGAAAATGAAACACTAGTGTAAGTTCTGACCGGTTTCGTCCTCTAGAACATGTCCCAGATATAAAGACGAAACCGGTTAGGACTTATTGTACACCCAGTGTCCCGTTTTCCTTGTAGCTACACCTGCATATATATATATATATATATATATATATATATATATATATATATATATATATATATATATATATATATATATATATATATACACTCATTAAGTATTGTGGGATGAAACTACTAGCATCATGACGAAAGTGTTTTGATATATCTCATTGGTCACCCTTCTAAGAACTGAAGATACTCAAACGTAAAATGTCTGAAGGACAACAAACGTTACTCCCATTAGAAGTTATTATATATATATATATATATATATATATATATATATATATATATATATATATATATATATAGAGAGAGAGAGAGAGAGAGAGAGAGAGAGAGAGAGAGAGAGAGAGAGAAGGAACTC